>NC_057724.1:3401717-3404934 GCF_004010195.1 Chiloscyllium plagiosum
TGTGCAGTTTTGGTCGCCATACTCTAGGAAGGATGTGGAGGCACTGGAACGGGTGCAGAAGAGGTTTACCAGGATGTTTCCTGGTATGGTAGAAAGATCGTATGAGGAAAGGGTGAGGCACTTGGGGTTGTTTTCATTGGAGAAAGGAAGGTTTAGGGGTGACTTGATAGAGGTGTATAAGATGATTAGGGGTTTAGATAGGGTCGACAGTGAGAACCTTTTTCCACGTATGGAGTCAGCTATTACGAGGGGGCATAGCTTTAAATTAAGGGGTGGTAGGTATAGGACAGATGTTAGGGATAGATTCTTTACTCAATGAGTCGTGAGTTCATGGAATGCCCTGCCAGTAGCAGTGGTGGACTCTCCCTCTTTATGGACATTTAAATAGGCATTGGATAGGCATATGGAGGATAGTGGGCTAGTGTAGGTTAGGTGGGCTTGGATCGGCGCAACATCAAGGGCCAAAGGGCCTGTACTGCGCTGTATTTTTCTATGTTCTATGTTCTATGATAATCACCATCAGATATTCATGCAAGGGCAACATCTTTGTAAGAGTCAGCACATCCAGAATCATTGAAGCAGATAGGAGAAGAGAAAGCAGTGGTTTAAACACTGGGATTTATGAACTGAATGTTTTTAACTATTCTATGCTCAATACTTATTTTTGCTGTCTCTAATACAAAAGGATGCACACATGTAACAGTACACAAACAGTCAACAAGTGTTAAAAAATGGTTTAAAAATGCCTGTGCTGAGCCTGATACATGAGCTCCCATGGACTGGCAAATGCCTGACCTTGACAGCTCTAGCTTCGGGAGGTACAACTTGTGCCATATTCAGCTTACAAATGGACATTTCTGAATTTCTGAGTTCGAAAATGGTCTCCATGTCAATCGCATTCGTTCTGGTCACTGCCGAGCTTTGGTTCGAGCTCAAATATAGTCAAGTGTGAGTCGGCTGGCACAGTTTCCTACATGAGCAGCTACGCTTTAAAAAAGTTCCTTTGTCTGTGAAGCTCTTTGGGACATTCCTTGAGGTTGTGAAAGGTGTTATATAAATGTAGATCTTTCTTTTTCTACAATGGAAGTTAATGGCAACACAGCAGCCTGGTTCAATTTAGATGAAATATGTGATTGAGCAGAGTATTGTTCTCTGCAAAATTCAGACTACTTCTGACGTCGAACAAGCAAAAAAATAGCCAGTATAAATAGAACAGTTCAGGTGGGAGCAGCTGCACTTCACGGGCCAGTGCTCAATTGATCTCATCGGCAGTAACTTCACAAAGGGGCTTCTTTGTTTTGAAATCTAATTTCACCATGACAGGCCAACATTCTCCTCTCTGAGTTAAAAATCACACAACACCAGGTTATAGTCCAACAGGTTTAATTGGAAGCACACTAGCTTTCGGAGCGACACTCCTTCATCAGGTGGTTGTGGAGGTAGAGATCATGAGGGGGATATACTGGAGGTTCCAGTTTTAACCCACTTCAGTCAGACAATGGGGTGCTTGGGAGTGGATTGAAATCAAGTTCAAGGATCTGTTGTGTTGAGCACACCAGTCTTGCTGCTGATTTGACTGGCTTCAAGATGGCTGCCTAGCCCAGAGATGTCAGGGGGGTGTAACCACGGAGGCAAAGTCACCGTCTGAGGGTGTGACTTTGGGCACCTTAGTCAATGCAGGGTCAAAGGCTGAAAAACCTCCCGAGGAAGTTGGAGCTGCCCAAACAAAGATAGACAGTGACCTTTTAATAGCTCTGTGGGGAGCAGTGGGGAGGGAAAGGAGGAGGAGGTGAGGAAGGAAGGGAGAGAGGGAGAGAAGAGGCGAGGTGGAAGAGAAGGAGATGAAGCAGATGGAGTTGGAGGGTGAGGGGGAAATGGATGTGGAGAAGGGACAGCAGGAATGGAGGAGGAGAAAGGATGGAGAAAAAGGGAAGGGGAGGAATGGAAGAAGGGGAGGGGAGGAAATGGAAGAAGGGAGGCGGAGTTGGTGGGGACAGGGTGGAGGAAACTAAGGGGAGGGGTGAGTGGAGGGGTAGGATTTGGAGGATGAGGTGGAAGAGGGAAAGGGAGGGAGAGAGGACGACGATGGCAGAAGAGGTGAAGTGGTCTCAGGGCTTGCTTGACCTCAGACAGTAGAGGATAACCATTGGTGAGTCAAGTGGGAGTAGGCTTTAGTATCAATTAAGACATGAGTTATTGCATAGCAGCAATCAGGGATAGCTTCTATTGGTCTGATAGGCATTAATACTGAGACTATGATGAGACCTCAACATCTGTCTCCCTCACCTTCCAGGGCTGTTCTCCCTTTCCTCATCCAAGTCCTTGTGACATCATCAGATTGGATGGAGCTTGATGCAGTACTCAGCATTAACCCTTTCAGAGCTAAACACCTTATGCAGTTGTAAAGGGCTGTTTTGTTTTTTTGGGTTTCAACAATGGCCAGGTTAACAATGCAGAGACCCCCATGCCCAGGCTGCTACTTCAGTGAGAAAGTTTTAGCTTTAGGTGACTTACAAGGCTCCTGTGCCTGGAGACTCCAGCTCTCTGAATGTCAGTAAGCAAGTGGAAGTCAGCACTTTTGGGTGTTGAGATACCCAACTGTAAACCTTAAAATAAATGGAAAAACTTGGTGGGCTGCTGGATACTGCTGAGAAAACAGCCACAAGAATCCAGAAATACAGACTGGGGACTATAGGGCATTGTAACTCTGGAGCATGGAACCCACATCCAGCCCAGTACTGCAGTCTGGCACTGTGTACTGGTGCACTGTCAGATGTGACATTAAAACACAGGCCCTGCCTGTCCTCTTAGGCAATTGTAAAAGTTCACTGTGGGCAAAAGGACAAGAGAATTATTGCTTGGTGAGCAGGCTAATAATAATCCTTCAACCAACACAGATCTAATTACAGCTTGGGGTATCTTGCAGTGCAAGGATCCTCTTCCATGCTTCATACTTCGGTTAAGTGACTGCATTGCCTGTAAAGTGCTTCATGAGGTTTCATAGTCACAAATTCATGAAATTCACCCTCCGAAACTCCATCCTTACCAGCATTCACACTCCAAAACCCCACCCTCACCACCGTTTACCCTCTTAAACCCCAACCTCACTACCATTCACCCTCCGAAACCCACCCTCACCACCGTTCACCCTCGTAAACCCCATCCTCAACACCGTTCACCCTCTTAAACCCCACCCTCACCACCATTCACCCTCCTA
>NC_057724.1:3405438-3426105 GCF_004010195.1 Chiloscyllium plagiosum
CCTAAACCCCATCCTCACCACCGTTCATCCTCCTAAATCCCACCCTCACCACCGTTCACCCTCCTAAACCCCACCCTCACTACCGTTCACCCTCCTAAACGCCACCCTCACCACCATTTACCCTCCTAAACCCCATCTTCACCACCATTCACCCTTCCCAACACCCACCTTCACCACCCTCACTAGTGTTCTCCCTTCTAAACTCTATCCTCACCACTGTTCACCCTCTTAAACAGCATCCTCACCACCATTCACCCTCCGAACCCCACCCTTACCACTATTCAGCCTGTTAAACCCCACCCTCACCACCGTTCACCCTCCTAAACCCATCTTCACCACCATTCGCCCTCCTAAACCCCATCCTCACCACCGTTCATCCTCCAAAACCCCATCCTCACCACCGTACATCCTCCTAAATCCCACCCTCACCAACGTTCGCCCTCCTAAACTCCACCCTCACCACCGTTCATCCTCCTAAACCCGACCGTCACCACCGTTCATCCTCCTAAACCCGACCGTCACCACCGTTCATCCTCCTAAACCCCACCCTCACCACTGTTCACCCTCTTAAACACCATCCTCACCACCATTCACCCTCCGAACCCTACCCTTACCACTATTCAGCATCTTAAACCACATCCTCACCACTGTTCATCCTCCTAAATCTCACCCTCACCACCGTTCACCCTCCTAAACCCCACCCTCACCACCGTTCACCCTCTTAAACTGCATCCTCAACACTGTTCACCCTCCTAAACCCCACCCTCACTACCATTCACCCTCCTCACTCCCACCCTCTGCACCATTCACCCTCCTGGACCCCATCTTCACCATCATTCACCCTTCCCAACAACTGCCATCACCACTGTTCACCCTCCTAAACCCCATCTTCACCACCATTCACCCTCCTAAACCCCATCCTCACCACCGTTCACCCTCCTAAATCCCACCCTCACCACCGTTCATCCTCCTAAATCTCTCCCTCACCACCGTTCACCCTCCTAAACCCCATCCTCACCACCGTTCGCCCTCCTAAACCCCACCCTCACCACTGTTCGCCCTCCTAAACCCCACCCTCACCATCGTACATCCTCCTAAATCCCACCCTCACCACCGTTCACCCTCCTAAACCCCATCTTCACCATCATTCACCCTTCCCAACAACTGCCATCACCACTGTTCACCCTCCTAAACCCCACCCTCACCACCATTCACCCTCCTAAACCCCATCTTCACCACCATTTCCCCTCCTAAACCCCACCTTCACCACCATTCACCCTTCACAACACCCACCTTCACCACCATTCACCTTCCTGAAGCCCATGATCACAATATTTCCCTTTATTGAGGATTGGGATAACTGGCCCTTCATCAGTGTGAGTATCTCAGATGTTCTTCCTACTTCCCAGCAGATCAGATCTGGATATCCGAAGGTGGCCACATCAGTGTGCTGCGGGAGCTATGAACTGCTTGTCCATGCTTGAGCCCAGGGTTAGTCCAGATCATCATAATGCTCCTTCTCCATAACCATGGCCCACCTGCCCACCCCTTAAATAATGAGGAACAGAGGGAAAAAAGGATGGCAAAAGAATAACGGTAAGACTTGGAAATAAATGTACAGCCTGTGCTAGAGCTCTGCTTTGAAGGATAGACGAAAGATCAAATCGCCATGTCTCATTTCATCTGCATTATTGGTTTCGCTTGTGACTGAGAAGAGCAGAGAGCATAGTGTTCTATCAAAGTCTCGCATATTCAATCTCTTGAGGTGTTAGTAAGTTTTCAAAAACACACCTGCTCAATATCAAAATCGTGAAAATATTTGAAATATCTAGAAAGGTCCTCCAATTGTTTTTATTGTTATCATAGATAACATAGCATTATTTCAGTTGTCATAGCTACCACACTAACCCGAATCTCAAATCTTAGATAATTTGGTGATAAAGTGGGAATCCTGTCCTGGAAGGAGTGGAATTGTAGTTTTGGCAAATAGCTTTGGGTTTTCCAAGATTACAACTGGATTAGAATGGTGCTGGAAAAGCACAGCAGTTCAGGCAGCATCAGAGGAGCAGGAAAATCGACGTTTTGGGCAAAAGCCCTTCATCAGGAATACAGGCAGACATCCTGAATGGTGGAGAGATAAATGAGAGGAGGTTTTACCAAGATTACAACTGGAAAGGAGATACTTGTATGATATTCAATTTGCCAGTCAGATAATTTTGTATTTTTGGTTGGGGGCAGGCCATTAAGTCTAAATAAAAATGGAACCACTCATAGCATTAGTAATTACATATTCTTTTATCAATTTTTTC
This sequence comes from Chiloscyllium plagiosum, assembly GCF_004010195.1. Lineage (NCBI taxonomy): Eukaryota > Metazoa > Chordata > Chondrichthyes > Orectolobiformes > Hemiscylliidae > Chiloscyllium > Chiloscyllium plagiosum. The sequence continues at coordinate 3,407,748 of NC_057724.1, forward strand.
ACAAAGTCAAGACAACACATTCAAGGCTATACATACAACAGGTGTAAAATTAATGGAGGTTTATAAATATTTATAAATTATAAATGGTGCCTCTGAATGTGCTTTGTGACACACAACAGTGCGTCACAACATGAAGAGTGTGGCATTGAATCCACAATAATTATTTGCACATTTCCCTTGCTGATATATACAGCTGGTAAAACACAGGTTGCCACAAACATTCTTTTGCTGCACTGCACCATTTTAATTTTCTATCCGAGTTAACTTTGGGGTATTCCCACCCTGTGTGCCTACTGATTAAGAAATACAGTCCCCTCACCCAGATCCCTGCCACGTTGTACATTTGCTCGTAGATAAAAACAGGGAGCCATCAAGTTCTCTCTCAATTTGTCTGCTTGTAGTCTGGTCACCTACTGCCATCCAGTGGAAAGAGATCCAGCTAACAGAGTGGAGACAACAACCGAAGTCTCAAAGCAAGGCAGCATTCCTCTGTCCCATGGTGAATTCTGTAAACTGCAAAGTAACAGCCTCATTCATTGCAAAAGCACAGAAAGAGAGGAGCTCCCCAGTCCAGGACATGACCAGGTCTGAAGAAGAATCACTGGACTCACAACATTAACTTTGTTCTCTCTCCACAAATTATGCTGGACCTGGTGAATTTCTCGAGCACTTTTTTGCCTTTTGTTTCAGATTTCCAGCAGCCGCAGTTCTTTGTGCAGGTTTTCTGGTTTATTTTTGAGATGACAATGAATCACAGATCTGTCAGACCTCTAACCCTAACCCTAATAGAGTGGAAGTGTGTGGAGATTTCTCTCTTGGGCTGGAGATGTGAATTCATTTTGATGCCTTGTACAGCAGGCACGCTGATCTGGGTGAATGAGAGCTGGCAGGATTTTTTATAGGTGGCTGTTCTGATCACTGACTGTGAACAAATTGCACCCGACATCAATCATGTTTATTTCTGTGACAATCTTCCAATAAGACCTATTTCCTCAGTAAGTGTTCTAAACACATGTGAATACATTTCTCCCACATGGCCAGTATGTGGAAAGGCTTGAAGAATCTAACATTGTTCTCCTTAGAATTGGGGAAATTAATTGGAAATTTCCTGCTTAATCTTAAAGCCTTGTTCTGTGTCTTCAAATGCCTGTTTGATCATTGCTTCGCCACTGATAATGAAGAGGACAGGTGTTAAACAGCATTACTGTCGATGTCCGCTTCTGGTTACACAACGCTTTTTAGAAACCCTTCTTAAATACAGAGACCAAAGCAGCACACAAATCCCAGTGTAGATTCATCAAAGCCCTGTACTTTCTCTCACCAAATGCAAACTTCGAATTTCTTGTAGAAGCACACTCTAGTCTACTGGTATATCAACATTGACAAATTTCACACCTTTGACCTAAACAATAGAAAAGAATATTTTTTTAAAAAGTGCATAAACTCACCCTTCTTCACACTATACTCCATTGCCCACTTTCTTCAACTTGTTTACATTACTTATGGGTGGCACGGTGGTTAGCACTGCTACCTCACAGCGCCAGAGATCCGGGTTCAATTCCCGCCTCAGGCAACTGACTGTGTGGAGTTTGCACATTCTCCCCGTGTCTGCGTGGGTTTCCTCCCACAGTCCAAAAAAATGTGCAAGTTAGGCGAATTGGCCATGCTAAATTGCCCGTAGTGTTAGGTGAAGGGGTAAATGTAGGGGTCTGGGTCTGGGTGGGTTGAGGGCCGGTGTGGACTTATTGGGCTGAAGGGCCTGTTTCCACACTGTAAGTAATCTAATCTACTTTGCAGCCTCACTATCATCAAAGCTTACATCCCAATGTAACTTAGTATAATCACAAAATTAAATTCATTACTTCATCTCAATCACTAAAATAGTTTATGAATAGCAAATTTGAAAATATTGATCCTTACAACATGGCATCAGTCACAGCTTGCCAACTTGAGAATCCATACATTCTGATTCTTGCAATTAAATGTAAATACATACTTTCAATAATTGGTTAAAGACTGTCTGGGAAATATTAGAAGTCTTTGGGCTTTTCTGTATTGAGAAGGGCTACCATATGATCTCTTGGAAATTGGAGAAATTGCTATGCATTGCTTTCAAGGAGCTAAGACATGGACTATAATCCCTCAATTACTGAGAAAATCCTACCTTTGGGAGGAATACTGCCCCATACAGTTGCTTCAAAACCCTCTTGTCTTAGAATTCTGTTTTGAAGGTTGAAAAATCAGAGCAAAGAAAACACCCCAGAACCTGCTAGTCTCTCTCACCTGAAATCCTGTTGAGACCTTCAGTAATTCAATAGAATTTACAAATACAAGTATTTCTATCTATGTGGAGAAAGTGAGGATTCCTGAAGAAGGACTTATGCCCGAAACGTCGATCCTCCTGACCTGCTGCGCTTTTCCAGCAACACATTTTTCAGCTCAGTTACTATCTGTGTGACAAAACCTGAAGGGGTGGACTGTGAACAATTCTCATCAACTCACATCCAAGTCTGTTACAATCAGAAATAGATGTTCATCAGCAATCTGCAGCTTCAACAAGAAATGCAGACATGAAAAGTCATCATATGTATTGTGTGCTTCCAGGGTCCTTACCTATAGTGCCGTGGCTTTTTCCCCCTTTTTTTAGAAATAAGACCATCATCTCTGCAGAGGTTTGTCAGCTTGTGTTGTGCCAGTGTGCTTGTAGAGAAGTTCAAAGGATATCGTGTTCATTTCGATCATAGTTAAAATGTTCATAAGATCATAAGACATAGGAGTGGAAGTAAGGCGATTCGGCCCATCGAGTCCACTTTTTCGGCCCATTGAGTCCACTCCGCCATTTAATCAGTGTTTGCCATTCACTTTCAGAATAATTTTGTTCATAATAACCAGATCATTTTGAGTTCATTAAAGAAGCCTGTTGAAGAGAAGCATTTGGCCATTTTGGTAACTGAGTCAATAAATGTTGTCGTGAACTTTGATTATCAGCTCATTACTTCCAACATAATTGAAACTCAATCTTCTATTAATGCTAATATATTTTCCCCAACTCCTGAAACCATTACATTCTATATTAATCTTCTGTGTGACCCAAGTATACTTCCACTGGTTCTCCTTCATCTGGCCTTCTAGTTACATCTTCAAAAACCTCAAGATTTCCCTATTGTAACATCAGCTCATCTGATTACACTGTGACTTTCTAGATCATTGGTAATACTTGTTTAATTAGATTCCAGCACTCGCCTAACCACTAACACTGGGGGAAACCCATGGACCTGTTAGCCTGCCTCCAGTGTTGAATGTAGGAAGCCCAGCCAAGAGTGCAGTGGAATAGTAAAGGCACAACATAACAAAAGTATAAATGAGGTTTTCAGCAGCAGAGAAGCTGAGACAGGAGTACAGTTGGATGATATCACAGCCATTTTAGTTTTGGCATGAATGTATGGTTGGACAATAACTGCATGTCATTAGATTAGATTAGATTAGATTACTTACAGTGTGGAAACAGGCCCTTCGGCCCAACAAGTCCACACCGCCCCGCCGAAGCGCAACCCACCCATACCCTTACGTTTACCCCTTACCTTAGGTAAGGGGTAAACGTAAGGGCAATTGGCAATTTAGCATGGTCAATTCACCTGACCGGCACATCTTTGGACTGTGGGAGGAAACCGGAGCACCCGGAGGAAACCCACGCAGACACGGGAAGAACGTGCAAACTCCACACAGATGGTCGCCTGAAGCGGGAATTGAACTCGGGTCTCTGGCGCTGTGAGGCAGCAGTGCTAACCACTGTGCCACCGTGTCATATTGGATCCGAGCATAAAAATGGAGATGAAAAGAATGCTTCAACTCATACGTAATCCTAGCACTAAAAGGCACTGGCCAGCTTTTTAGGACAGAGGTGAGGAGAAATCTTTTCCTTAGTCATTTGTGACTTTGGAATAACTTGCCTTAGGTGGCAGTGAATGTTAGAATTAGAGCATCACATAACAGGGAAACAGACCCTTCAGTTCAACTCATCCATGCCAACCAAGTTTTCCAAAAATAAACTAGTCCCATTTGCCTGCATTTGCACCATATCCCTCGAAATCATTCCTATTCAGATACCTGGCCAAATGTCTTTTAAATGTTGTAACTGTAGCTGCATCTATCACTTTCTCTGGCTGTTTAATTTGATCCAAATGACATATTATTTTGACCCAAGTAACCATTTGAATGCCTCAATTGAACCCACTTCCACCATATTTCCAGGCAGTGCATTTCAGATCCTAGCTACCCGTTGAGTGGAAACACTTCTTTTCCACATTACCCTTGCTTCGTTTTCAAATCACTGTAAAAACTGCACCCTCTGATTACGAGCGGGAGTCTATTCTATCCAGTCCTCTCATGACTTTGTAGAGTGCCATCAGATCTTCTCTCGGCTTTCTTCACTTCAGGGAGAACAGACCCAGCTGAAGTTTTTCATTCCTTGAACTATTCTTGTAATATGTTTCTGCGCTATCTTCAATACGTTTACATCTTTGCCAAATGATTCCAGGAACGAGAAACTTCAGTTATTATGATAGATTGAAAAAGTTGGACCTGCTCTCCTTTGAGAGAAGGCGGCTGACAGGAGATTTGAAAGTTTTTTTTTTCAAAATCACGAGTGGGCTGGACACAGTAGATCGGGATAAACTGTTTCAGTTCATAAAAAAAAAGAATGAGAGGGCATAATTTTAAATTGAGAACCACATGAAGCAAGGGTGATGTGTGAGAAAAGAAAATTTGTTCACTCTGAATATTTAGAGGATAGAATGTACTGTTTGGAAATGTGGTGGAGGTGGGTTCAATTGAGGCATTTAAGAGAGTACTTGATGATTATTTGGATGAAAATGGTGTACAGGGAATTATGGAAAAGGCAAGGGACTAGCACTGGGTAATAAAAATGGTGCAGGTATGATGGGCCAAATGGCTTTCTTCTGCATTGTAACAATTGTGAGATACACCCAGAACTGTACAAAATACTCCATCTGTGGTCTAACAGGTGCTTGATAGAAGTTCAACGTCACTCCTTTATAGGAGAAAGTGAGGACTGCAGATGCTGGAGATCCGAGCTGAAAAATGTGTTGCTGGAAAAGCGCAGCAGGTCAGGCAGCATCCAAGGAGCAGAAGAATCGAGGTTTCGGCCATGAGCTCCTACTCCTTGGATGCTGCCTGACTTGCTGCGCTTTTCCAGCAACACTTTGTCACTCCTTTATAGTCCACACCCTATTAATAATGCTGAAAACACAGTATTTCCTGCTCTCCCCACTGTCCTGCCTCAGTGATCTGTAGACATATACAGCCAGTTTGCCCTGCTCCTGCACCCCCTTTAGTAATGTACCCACTATTTTAGAATGTCTTTCAATGTTTCTGCTACCAAAATGCATCACCTCACACTTCTCTGCATTGAACCCCATCTGCCATCTACCTGTCCGTTCCACCAATTTGGTAATCTCCTTTGAGTTCCACACTGATCGCCTATAATTTACACTTCTTTCAAATATTGTGTCATCTGCAAACTTTGAAACTATCCCTTGCACAACAAAATCTAGATTAAATATATTAGGAAAACCAAGAGTCTCAATACCAACCCTGAGGAACTCCATTGCAAACCTTTCTCTGGCCTGAAAAATATCCATTGACCATTACAAATTCCTATCACGTGGTATCTATGCTGGTTGACTCTTTACAAGCCATGGAAACAACGTAATTTACAAGTCCATGTGTGTCAGTGTATTAAATGCCTTTCTGAAGCTCTAGGTACACCACATCCACATTGTTACCACATCAAGCCTTTCTAATGTCTCTTCAAAACAAAACTTAGGTAAGTTACTTAAACACAATTTCCCTTTTAGCAATTCATGCTGACACTTCCTAATCAGCCCAGCTTTTTCCCTGTGGCCATCCTGTGACTTGATTCTATCCTGAATAGTAGTCTGCAGAACATTGAAGTTGAACTGATTAGTTGGTAATGGCATAGATTACCTTTACAACTTTTCTTGCACTATAATGTTTGCAATTTTCCAGTCCTTTGGCACCTCCCTTGAGTGGAAGACTGAAAGTCCCCCTGCAATTTTCACTCTTATCTCCATCAAAATTCTTAGACGCATTTGATGCCTTGTAAACTTAAAGTACCAACAGTCTATCCAACACCTTAAGAGGCATTTGGATGGGTATATGAATAGGAAGGGTTTGGAGGGATATGGGTCGGGTGCTGGCAGATGGGACTAGATTGGGTTGGGATATCTGGTTGGCATGTACGGGTTGGACCGAAGGGTCTGTTTCCATGCTGTACATCTCTATGACTCTATAACCTGCTCATCAATTTTCAACCCTTCGCGTGACAGTTTCCTTCTCTGTTACATGTCCTGGTTAGCAACTCTTTATTTGGTAAAGACAAATGGAAAGTAATCGTTTAACACCTCGGTCATGTCCCCTGCCTCCTGTTCTAATTCCCTTTTTGGTTCAGCATCAGCCCATATCTTCCGTTTACCAGTCATAGAGTCATACAGCATGGAAACAGACTCTTCCGTCCAATCGTCTATGGTGAACATAATCCCAAACTAAACTAGTCCCACCTGCCTGCTCCTGGCCCATATCCCTCCAAACCTTTCCTATTCATGTACTTATCCAAATGTCTTTTAAACATTGTAATTGCACCCACATCTTTACTATTTTTATGCTGATGGACGACTTTGGGGCAATCTGGCTGCCAGTCTTTTCTCATAATTTCTTTCTCTTATTTGTCTTTTTTTAAACTCTCACCTCTGAACCTTCAATATTCCTCTTATTATCTTGGTTCACACCTTTATGTTCTACATGAAACTTGTCATAACACATATTTTCTTCACTTATTTTTTTTGTCATCTCATTTTGTCAGGGATCTTTGGATTTTTTTTATCATACTTTTTCTGTTTGAGGGAATATGCCTTGCCTACATCTGAACCATCTCCTCTTTGAAGGTAGCCAATTGTTCATTTAGTTGGTTCCACCAACTTTGCATTCCAGTCAATCCTGCCCAGCTCAATCCTTATCCTTTATGAAGTCTGCTCTCTTTCAATTAGTTTTTCTCACTCTGGATTAATATTTGTCATTCTCCACGATCATCCCAAACCTAAACCATTATAGGAAGGATGTGGAACCTTTGGAGAAGGTTCAGAGAATATTGCCTGGTATGGAAGGAAGCTGAAAAATGTGTTGCTGGAAAAGCGCAGCAGGTCAGGCAGCATCCAAGGAACAGGAGAATTAACGTTTCGGGCATAAGCCCTTCTTCAGGAATGCCCGAAAGGATCAGAGAGTCCAAGGACACAATCAATTTGGCTAGAGCGAAGGAACAAAAAGGGTACAGTTACATAAGGCTCATGCCCGAAACGTCAATTCTCCTGATCCTTGGATGCTGCCTGACCTGCTGTGCTTTTCCAGCAACACATTTTTCAGCTCTGATCTCCAGCATCTGCAGTCCTCACTTTCTCCTGGTATGGAAGGAAGGTCTTATAAGGAAAGGCTGAGAGACTTGAGGCTGTTTCATTAGAGAGAAGGTTGAGAGGTGACTTAATTGAGACATATAAGATAACCAGAGGGTTAGATAGGGTGGACAGTGAGAGCCTTTTTCCTCGGATGGTGATGGCTAGCATGAGGGGACATAGCTTTAAATTGAGGGGTGATAAATATTGGACAGATGTCAGAGGTAGTTTCTTTACTCAGAGAGTAATAGGGGCATGGAACACCCTGCCTGCAACAGTAGACTCGCCAACTTTAAGGGCATTTAAATGGTCATTGGATAGACAAATGGATGAAAATGGAATGTTGTATTCTAGATGAGCTTCAGATTGGTTCCACAGGTTGGCACATCAAGGGCCAAAGGGCCTGTACTGTGCTGTAATGTTCTATGTACGATACAATGATTACTGTTTTCTAAATGTTCCTTCACTGTCATTTGATCGACTCGACACATTTCAATTTCAATCAGTACACCCTTTCTTGTTGGACTGGATCCGTGATGCTGTTGGAAAGTCTCCTCCACGCAATCCATTAAGTCCTAACCATTACCGCCCCTTACACTGCCAGTATCCCTGTCTATATTTGAGTAATTGAAATTCCTCATAACTACTCCATAGCATCGCCATATATTTGTAATTGTCAAAAAATGTGGCACTGGAAAAGTGCAGCAGGTCAGGCAGCATCCGCGGAGCAGGAGGGTCAACATTTTGGGCATAAGCCTGTTCTGCTGTGCGGATGCTGCCTGACCTCCTGTGCTTTTCCAGCTCCACACTTTTTGACTCCGACTCTCCATCATCTGCCGTCTTCACCTCTTCCCACATATTTGTAATTCCTGGCAGATTTATTCTTCTACATCCTTTTCTAATAGTTTGTGATCCATAGACTACAACTAGAAATGTAACTGTACCCTTTTTGTTTCTTTGCTCTAGCCAAATTGTGTCCTTGGACTCTCTGATCGTTACCTTTCTCCAACACTGCAATGCTCTTCTATCCTTCCTTTTCCATCTTTTCTGAACAATTTATATCCAGGAATATTTATTAAAGCCAGTCCTGCCTTTCCTTGATCAACTTTGTTATCACCACAAAATCATAGTTCCATATTCCAATTTGTGCCTGTAGCTCCCCAACCTTACTTACAATACATCATGTATTCTCTTTAATTTCACCCAATTACTTGTTATCTCTATGCTAGTGTTAGTTGCATCTGTAAATATTTTGTGAACACTGGGGGATTTCTAAGGCAGAGGTGGATAGATTTTTGATGGGCAATGGAAATAAAGGTTATTGGGATCAGATGGAAATGGGGAACTCAAAATACAAGCAAAGCAACCATGATCTTACTGAATGGGGCAGCGGCTTGTGGAGCAGAATGGCCTACGTCTGCTCCTATTTGTATGTTTGTGACAGTGAGGTTCAGCTTCAAGGATGGGGTCAGATCAGAAAAGTGGAATTATCTTCCCTATATTTAACTGGAAGACATTTCCACTCATCTCCAGTAGTGGTCACAGCTGAGCAGTCTGATAAGTTCAGACAACAGAGGATCACAATGGATGGCAGTGGTGAGATTCAGTAGAGAATGTCCTTGGGTCAAAAATCTGAATTCTCGACCTTCATTACATAGACTGCAACCAGTCCACAAGCTTCTTTCTTACCTTCTCCAAGGGAGTTTATGACGGAAAATAAATGTCAGCCTTGCCAGTGACACCCACGAAAGAATAACAAGTGCAAAAGTCTACAGCTAATACTCACTGATAGTACATTTATTGAGGTTGATATTCACATTTATGTACAAGCTACAAATGGTTTGCAATGCTGATTCTGATTCTTGGCATGTCTGGTCAAGCAGGTTGCTTGCACCCCACACACTGTGGCACTGTCCCTGTTAAAAGAGTCGGTGAGCAGTCCTTCATTTATTCAGCAGGTTGTCAAGCTGTGACTGTAAAGAAGCCAACTGGAAAAAGAAAGGACAGTGTGTTAAATCCACAGTCTTGATGGATATCGATTATGCTTAGGCATAAACAAAATCAAACTGACAGGAGCTGTCTGCACAATGCTGACAGCTAACGCTCCTGGTTTCCTGTGCAGGGAACCGCTATACTTACTGTTCAAGAAAAGACTGCAACTGGGGAAAATGTACAGACAAAGCAGAAGGAAGTAAACACCTTCCTCACACTGTTATCCACACCAAGCAGCAAGGGAAGAACAAGTGAAAGCTGGGGGAGGTTTAGGGGAGTGGGGGAAAAGAGGTGGGATTGATGGAAAGAGCAGAGAGTGAGGAGTGAGTACAAGGGAGATGGTGAGAGTGAGGGATAGGGAGGAGGTGGTGAGGGGAGAAAGAAGAATGAATTGACCACCATCAGGAATGGCAATTGAATTGGAAGGATGATGGGTACAAGGCAAGGTGGGGATCAGGGACTCCTTAAAATGTCCAGTTGCTCCTTGCTGTTTGGTGTAGAGTCTACATTACCATGTACTGGTCACTCAAGCTTGAGATCTTCCTAAACAATTTCAGAATCACCATAAAGACCAGCAGAATTTCAGAAAACATTTTTCTCCTTCACAGGATGTCCCAAAGTGTTTCACAATGAAGTATTTTAGAATTATTTATTGCCAGTGTTCAAATATCACAAAGAAACATAGCAACTTGTGCAAAGCAAGTTCTCAAAAACATGAATGTAGTAATGAATGGATAATCTCAACTGGTGATGATGCTCAAATATTAAACAGTAGTCAGATATGAGAGCAGAGGTGGACTAAGTTTAACCTCTCATGTGACAGACTGCACATGCTACAATGCAGAAGTCCTTCGTCACTGCACTGGGTCAGTTTACTTCGAATCTATGCTCTGATCTCTGTAGCGGAACTGGAACTATGGCCTTCAAACTCTGAAATGACAGTTAGTGCTGAGACCAGGCTGTCAAACACAGAATGCTGTACAATTGAAAAATTATATTTTGATACCAAAATATTGAAACATAATAAGGGGGCCAAGCCAAGCTGATCTGGAGGATCTTCAGTTGAGCTCCTCAGTAGAAACTCTCCTGCTATGATCCCAGCGACGTCTGGGAGCATACTCATGTCCTTCCCCGGGCCCACGTGATTTCAAATACCAATGCCTCTGGGCCCATTACACTCCATACCATTTCCTTGTCACCTCCCTGTCTCACCTGTGATTTCGATAGTACCCTGTCACCTTGCTATGTTCCTCCAGCAATGAGAGTGAGAGAGAAGAGTGAGAGAAAGAGTCAAGTGCATGCAGTTGTGATCTATAGACTGCACCTACAAATGGAATTGTACAAGAAAGTGTAAATTTTTATTTTATACAAATCTAATTTAGCTTGCAGTAGCTTTAAACTGAAAGTTACAGCTTTAATTATGTGGTTGCCAGCCTTGACTAAGCTGCTCTTTCACTGGAAACCTTGAAAAATAACTTAGTTTAAGAACAAACTGAATCTGTACCCTCATTAATTCAGACAGTCTTTTGTGTTAGAAACAGATAGAAAACATGAAACTTTATATGATTTGGCACTTGAATGCCACTTACAATAGTGCACCATGGTCTTCTGCTGCAGTGGTATTTCCTACCTCAAGGAGGGGTTCATGGTCCACCTACCCCTGGGGTGTGCCATAACATGTATAAACAAGTTTATTAAAATACCTACAATACACTGCTGTTGTCACTGCTGTAGGGAATCACAGGGAAGGAAGGCAAAGACAAGTACTTTTGCTATTTTTTTGTCTAAACGTTTTCAGCCTCCAGGAATAGATGCTTACCCCGCGACAAGAGAAGAAGCTGGTTAATTGGAGAGTATATGGTAAACAATTAAGTCTTATTCTATTCCAACGTTTCAAAGTAGTATAGCAGCTGGAAGCAGAGTTAACCAAATATATTAAAATATATTTCAGTATAAAAGTGAAGAAAATAATTAAGTAGCCCCTCATAACAATTAAAGATGGTATGACAGGTGATGTGACACATCAGCAGCATGTAGGAGTTTGTAGATATCAGCTTGGTCCACAGCAAATACAACTGTTGATTCATGCACGAGGATCCCCTCATTATTTTGCACTACATTCCATTTCCCCATTTAAAATAATAATCTTCATTCTTCCTGTCAAAGTGCAGAACTTCACATTTTCAAATATTACTTTCTATCTGCCAAAGTTTTGCCCACTTGCTTAACCTGTCTATATCCCTTGAAAGGCTCTTCCTCAGCTCTTGCCTTCCCACCTATTTTTGCATAATTCACAAATTTGGAAGCAGTGCATTCACTACAATATATAATGACTTGGATGATGGAAAATAATTGTGACCCCAGCACTGATCCACGTGGCACTCCACTAATCACAGGCTGCCATCCTGAAATGCCTTCTTTATCCCAGCTGTGATTTCTTTTACTTGGCCAAAACTCCATCTATGCTAAAACAATATCACTGACACTATCAGCTTTTACCTTATTAAGCAGGTAAATAGGATAGTGAAGGTGGCGTTTGGTATGCTTTCATAAGGGGCATGGATAGGATAAATAGACAAAGTTTTTTCCCTGGGGTGGGAGAGTCCAGAACTACACGGCATAGGTTTATGGTGAGAGGGGAAAGATATAAAAGAGTCTTAAGAGGCAACGTTTTCACTCAGAAGGTGGTACGTGTATGGAACGAGCTGCCAGAGGAAGTGGTGGAGGCTGGTACAATTGCAACATTTAAAAGGCATCTGGATGGATATATGAATAGGAAGAGTTTGGAGGGATATGAGCCAGGTGCTGGCAGGTGGGAATATCTGGTCGGCATGGACAGATTGGACCGAAGGGTCTGTTCCTGTGTTGTACATCTCTATGACTCTAAGTAGCCTTTATGTGTGGTACCTCACTGAATGCCTTTTGGAGAGCAAAATCTCTTTCATCTTTATCTTCTCTGCTTGTTCTTCATAGAACTGTAAAAGTTTTTCAGACGAGTTTTCCCCTTCATGAAGCCATGCTGACTCTGCATTACTTTTTTTTATATATTTCTAAATGCTATGCTATTACATCCTTTGTTATAAACTTCAACATTTTTACCAGTGACTGATATTAAACTATCTGGCCTATTGTTACCCGTTTGTTGCTTCCATCCATTTTTGAATTAAAGCGTCACATTGGCAGTTTTTCAAACCTCTAGGGCTTTGCCAAAATTTAAGGGTTCCTGGAATATTACTATCTAGCAACCAACATCTCTGTAGTTACCTCCTTTAAAATCGTGGCATGGGGTGAGAGTGACAGGTCTTGACATCAAGGTCACAGTCAACCAATGTGGCATCAAGGAGCCCTTGCAAAACTGGAATCAAGGGTATTGGGGGCAAACTCTCTGGTGGCTAGAGCCATACCTGACATATAGGAACACAGAACATAGAAAAGTACAGCACAGAACAGGCCCTTCAGCCCACGACGTTGTGCTGAGGATTAATCCTAATGTAAAATAAAATAAGCTAACCTACACACCCCTCAATTCACTGCTGTCCATGTGTATGTCCAGCAGTCACTTAACTGTCCCTAATGACTCTGCTTCCACTACCACTGCTGGCAACACATTTCATGCATTCACAACTCTCTGCGTAAAGAACCTACCTCTGACCTCTCCTCTATACATTTCTCCTAATATCTTAAAACTATGACCCCTCGTGCCAGTCAATCCTGTCCTGGGGAAAAGTCTCTGGCTATTGACTGTATCCATGCCTCTCATAACCTTGTATGCCTTGATCAGGTTACCTCTTTTCCTCCTTCTCTCCAGAGAGAAAAGTCTGATCTTAGTCAACCTCTCTTCATAAGGCAAGCCCTCCAGTCCAGGCAGCATCCTGGTAAACCTTCTCTGCACCCTCTCCAAGCGTCTGTATCTTTCCTATAGTAGGGCAACCAGAACTGGACACAATATTCCTAGTGTGGTTTCTCCAGGGTCTTGTAGAGCTGTAGCAAAACCTCGCAGCTCTTAAACTCGATCCCCCTGTTAATGAAAGCCAAAGCACCAAATGCTTTCTTAACAACCTATCCACTTGGGTGGCAACTTTGAGGAATCTATGTACTTGAACAGCAAGATCCCGCTGTTCCTCCACACTACCAAGAATCCTGTCTTTAATCCTATGATTGTGGTTGTTGGAGGTCAGTCATGTCAGCTCCAGGACATCTCTGCAGTTCTATGGTGTCCTATGGCCCATACATCTTCAGCCGCATTATCAATGATCTTCCCTCCATCATAAGGTCAGAAGTGATGATGTTCACTGATGATTGCACAATGTTCAGCACCATTCATGACTCCTCAGATACTGAAGCAGTCCATGTTCAAATCCAACAAGATCTGGATAATATCCAGGGTTGGGCTGACATGTGGTAAGTGACATCAGCGTCACACAAATGCCAAGTTATTATGGTCATCAATACGACCATCTAACCATCGCCCCTTGACAGTGTTACCATCACTGAATTCCCTACAATCATTGTGGGGGTTTTCATTGACCAGAAACTCAACTGAATGCACCAAATAAACACAGTGGCTACAAGAACAGGTCAAAGCTAGGAATACTGTGGCGAGTAACTCACCTCCTGACTCCTCAAAGCCTGTCCATCATCTTCAAGGCACAAGTCAGGAGTGTGATGGAATACTCTCAATACACATCCACAAGCATCCACTCCTTCCACAACCGACATTCAATAGCAGCAGTGTGTACTATCTCCAAGATACACTGCAGAAATTCACCAAAGATCCTCAGACAGCACCTTCCAAACCCTTGACCACTTCCATCCAGAAGGATAAGGGCAGCAGATATATGGGACCACCACCACATTAATGTTCCCCTTGAAGCCACTCACCATCCTGACTTGGAAATATATCATCGTTCCTTCACTGTTGCTGGGTCAAAATCCTGGAATTCCCTCACTAATGGTATTGTGGGTCATCCCACAGCAGAAGGATTGCAGTGATTCAAAAAGGCAGTTCACTATCACCTTCGCAAGGGCAACTAGCGATGGGCAATAAATGCTGGCCCAGCCAGCAAAGCCCACATCCCACAAAGAACAAATAAAATAAAATGTTAAACCTATTAGATAGATGGAACTTATCAGCTTTTAGCCATATTAGGTTCCTTAGTAGATTTTTGTCCAGCATTTATTCCCATGCTCCCCCCAAATCCCATTATTTTAGACTCTTAATTTTTCAGCATTTATGGAACGCTGTTAGTGCTGCCTATCACGACGATGGCTAAAGTATTTATTCAACTCTTCTGTCTTCTTTGGCTCTCAACTATTATGTTGCTAGCCTCATTCTCAGAGGAGGGTATGTTCACGTCACCTCTCTTTTTTACATATTTGAAGAAATTTTTACTGCCGGTTTGTATTTTACTTGGCACATTGCACTCAGTTTATTTTATTCTTTTTTTGGGTAATCTTTTGTTGGCTTTTAAAACTCCCAATCTTCTGATTTAGTATTAATAATTCCCCCATTTTATGTTTTCTCTTTCAATTTGATACCATCCTAATCTTCCATGGTTAATCATGGTCAGACTAAAACTTTTGATGTGAGTTATTAACTATTTTCTTAAATATCTTGTTCATCAACCTTCTTTGCTGCTAAACTCCTTTCCCAGTCCTTCCCAGTCAACTCAGCCCTCAATCCTACATAGTTACACTTATTTAAGTTTAGCACAGTTGTTTCTATCAAGTTTCTCACTCTCAAACTGAATGCCAAATTCCAGCAATTATGGTCAGTGTTCCCAAAGGGATCCTTTACTTGGAGATCACTTACTAAACCTGCCTCATAACACATCGCCAAATCCAAAATAGCCTGATCACCCATTGCACCCACAAGATACTGTTCTAGGAAACTGTTTGAAATACACTCTATGGCTTTCCCTTTGTGGCTATCTATGCCAATTTCATTTTCCCAATCTACATCACACATGATTAATGTATGGCCCTTTTTACATGCACTCATTATCTTCTGAATTATTCTCCGTCCTACAGAACAGCTACTGTTAGAAGCCATAGGATCATACAGCACAGAAACAGACTCTTTGGTCTAACTCATCCGCACCAACCAGACAGCCCAATGTGACCTAGTTCCAGTTGCCAGCATTTCGCCCAAATCCCTATAACCCTTCCTATTCATATACCCATCCAGATGCCTGGTAATTGTTGCAGTTGTACCAGCCTCCACAATAGAACATAGAATAATACAGTGCAGAACAGGCCCTTTCGCTCTTGATGTTGCGTCGACCTGTGAACTAATCTGAGCCCATACTCCTACACTATCCCATCATCATCCATGTGCTTATCCAAGGACTGTTTAAATGCCCCTAATGTGGCTGTGTTAACTGCATTGGCAGGCAGGGCATTCCAAGCCCTTACCACTGTCTGAGTAAAGAACCTGCCTCTGACATCTGTCTTAAATCTATCACCCCTCAATTTGCAGCTATGCTTCCTCGCACAAGCTGACGTAATCATCCTAGAAAAAAGACTCTCACTGTCCACTCAATCTAATCTTCTGATCATCTTGTATGTCTCTCTTAAAGCGCCTTTTAGCCTTTTTCTATCCAATGAGCACTTCCTATTGTAGCTTTTTCTAAACACACACACCACCTTCTGCATGAAAAGTTAGCTGTAAAATCCTTTTTAAATCATTTCCCTCCCCTCTTAAACCTATGCCCTCTTGTTCTGGTCTCCCTCACCCTAGGAACTGACCTTGAGTATTCATCCTATCCATGCTTCTCATGATCTTATAAACCTCTATAAGTCAGCCTCTGATGCTCCAGGGAAACGTAGCCCCAGCAAAACTACCTGACTGCCTTGAAATTATCCAAGTGTCCTGCCATTATTTCTTAATAATAGCTTCTAAAGTTTTCTTTATGACAAATATAAAGTTAGCTGACACATAATGTCCTGCTATCTCCTTTCCTTTTGGATTACAGGAATTAGACACTCTATCTTCCAATCTAATGGGACAAAATCTGAATCAAGGCAGTTTTGTCAAATTAAAATCAATGCATCAATTATTTCACTGGTCCCTTCTGCTAGGACCCTATGATGAAGTCTATCATGTCTGACCAATTAATTGGAGTTCACATGTGCTGTGAATAAAGAGGAACAGGTGGGTGCAAATTGTTTTTAGATTTCTAGGAGGCATTTCTATGATGCTACATCAAAGATTATTGTAGAAAATTAAAGCTTATGATATTGGCGTAGCATATTGGCATGGATAGAAGATTGGCTGGTGGCAGGAAGCAATAAGTTGGCTCAGGTTGTAAGATGTCACAAGTAGTGTGCTACAGTGATCAGTGCTGGCACATCAACTGCTTGCAATTTAGATCAAAGACTTTGATGAAGGAATGCAAAGCAAGGTTGCCAAATTTGCTGAGGTAACAAAGATAGAAAGGAAATTAAGTTGTGAAAAGGACATAACAGGTTACAAAAAGTATAAGTAGATAGATTAAGCATGTGGGTACAGTTGTGGCATATGGAGCATAATATGAAGAAAATATGAAGTTGTCCATTTTGGCAGGAGAATTTTTTTTTAAATGCCTACTATTGAAACCATGAGAGATTGCAGAACTCTGGATGAAGAGGGATCTGGGTGTCCTCATGACTGAATTATAAAAGGTTGGCATGCAATTACAACACACAGATAAGAAAACTAGTAAATTGTTATCATTTATTACAAGGTGAACTAAATATAAAAGGAGAAAGTGAGGACTGCAGATACTGGAGATCAGAGTCGAGAGTGGGGTGCTGGAAAAACACAGCAGGTCAGACAGAATCCGAGGAGTAGGAGAATCGACGTTTCGGGCAAGAGCCCTTCATCAGGTCCCCACTCTTGACTCTAAATGTAAAAGGAGGTCCTTCTTCAATTATCCAGAGCACTGATGAACCTGCATCTGGATTACTGGGCATAGTCTGGGTCACTTTATTTCAAGAAGGATATAAATACATAGGAGGCAGTTCAGAAGAGACCTAGTAGATTAATACTTGCAGCAGGTACGTTGTCTGATGAGGAACGGTGTTTAGAAGAGCAAGAAGTCCCTTGATTGAAACAATTTCCTAAAGGGTGTTAACAGGGAAAATGCAGGCAGGCTGTGTCCTCTTGAGAGAATCTATAATTAGGAGCACTGTTTAAGAATTAGGGGCTGCCCATTGGAATCAGAGGTTAAACAAAAACAATACTTTGAGAGTTGAGAGTGTTTGGAGCTCGCTTCCTGGAAGCAAAGTCTTTGAATACCTTTAAGGTAGAGGTAGATAGATTGTTGATAAGAGGATGAAAGGTTATCGGGCTAGGTGGGAATGCGGATTTGACTTTACTATCAGATCAACCATGATTTAATGGAATAGCGAAGCAGATCAAGGGGCTGAATAGCCTATTCCTCTTCCTGCTGAGACTGAATGTGAGCGTGAATGTGAGTGATGGAGAGATTGTGGGAGAAGAGAATAAGAGACAGAGTTGGAGACTGTAAGCAAGAGCGTGACAAACCATGTCTTTGCAGTGGGTAACAGCATGTGAGAAAGTGAGATGAGTTCTCACCTGTAGTTTCTCCTTCTCCTCCTGTTGTTTGATCTCATCAACCACAGCCTGCAGGCGATTCTGAAAGAGAAACACAGGCTGACTAAACCTGCTGGAAACATTCACTTATGATGCTATCATATGGTTGGGAGGCTGAAAGCCACCGACACTAGCCCATGACAACTGATTGAGAGCTACACAGTTTCAAATTCTTACTCCCCTTTCCCCAGAGGGGCTAACTCGCTTGCCACATCTGCAAACTCACACTTATTCCCCTGACATACACACTGTCAGTTCTCTAAAGGTGTTGACTCGCTTCCTCCCT
>NC_057724.1:3426608-3438648 GCF_004010195.1 Chiloscyllium plagiosum
AGGTGCAAAGGTGTGCGCTCTCTCTCTCTTGCCACCCCCCCCTCCCCCAGCCAACACAAGGTGCCAAGCCAAGTTTCTCTCTCTCTCTCCCCCGCTCCCACTGAAGGTGCCAAGTCTCTGTCTCTCTCCCTCTCCTCCCATTGCATATGCCAAGTCTCTCTCTCTCTCTCGCCTCTGAAAATGCTGATTCTCTTTTTCTCTCTCTCTCTGGGTTCAATTCCCACACCAGCTGAGGTTACCATGAAGGACTCTCTTTCTCAACCTTTCCCCTTGTCTGAGGCATGGTGTTCCTCAGGTTAAACCACCACCAGTCATCTCTTTCTCTCTAATGACAGAACAGCCCTATGGTCTGGCAACACTATGGTGACTTCACCTTTATTTTGCCTGACTGTGCTGACACATTTCTCCCTTCCCCGAAGGAGGACAATAAGTAATTTCTAACTGGGACATCTGCCTAACACCCCTCTACTCACCTTCAATGCCAAATTCTCCACCTTCATAATAAGGTCCTCCTGTCGTTTTCTCTTCTCCTGGGTTAACTGCAATGTCTCTCTCAGTTTTTCAATCTCATACTGGAACTGCACAACTACCAGGAGACAAGAAGGAAGTTGCTGAAGTCACACTACTCAATTGACCCACATCCCTCTTGTACTCCCTTACTTCCAAACCGTTATTCGCGTAAGAAAGAAAGCCATGTTGGTTCATCTCTGGTGAAAAACAGAGTCATAGTCATAGAGTCATAGACATGTACAGCATGGAAACAGACCCTTCGGACATTTTTCTGATAGGAAGGAGACCAGAATTGTACGCAATATTCCAACAGTGGCCTAACCAATGTCCTGTACAGCCACAACATGACCTAGAAGGTGTAATGTGGTGACTGAGACAGTATAAATGCACAACAAACAGAAATCACTGGTCAGAATCTGGAGCACAGTAAACCCAATGGTATTTCACACTCACCAGGAACCGAACTACGGGTTTGCTGGGTTCAGACAGTGTGCTGATCAGCACTGAGCTCCCCCACATGCACAGATCCTGGAAAGAGTTAGGGTTTTTCAAGCAACAGGGAGGGAGAGGATCTCATTCCCCTTATGCTGAATACTTGCCCTAGCCTGGCTACCCAGAAACTGAGACATGTGTGCAAATAGATTAGATTAGATTCCCCACAGTATGGAAACAGGTCCTTCGGCCCAACAAGTCCACACTGTCCCTCTGAAGAGTAACCCACTCAGACCCATTCCCCTACCCTATATTTACCCCTGACTAATGCGCCCAACACAGCATGGCCAATTCACCTGACCTGCACGACTTTGGACGGTGGGAGGAAACCGGAGCACCCGGAGGAAACCCACGCAGACATGGGGAGAACGTGCAAACTCTACACAGTCGCCTGAGGGTGGAATCGATCCCGGATCCCTGGCGCTGTGAGGCACCAGTGCTAACCACTCAGCCACCATGCTCCAAGTAATTGTGATGCTGCCACTCTGGCCTGACATAATGGTCTCCTTCTGGCAGGGGGGAAAAGCACTGGAGAACAGTGTGTGGGAGAGGGCAGAAGAGATAGTGAGTGCCCTATTGTGTGTGAACTAGACACAGCACTGACATTACCCATTTGGTTTGATTCTTGCTTTGGTTGCATTTGAGCATCAGTTTCTTCGAGTTTCTGTTGCAAGCGACGGGCCAAGTCATCCTCTGAATCCATGATGTTTAGGTTCTCGTCATCATGGCGATCACCTTCATCTTCATCCTCCTCACTGCTGCTGCTGATGTCATTGAAGATCTCACGCAGTTCATCTCTCTCCACTGTAAAACACAGTGAGAAGACATGGAGCAGATACACCAGTGCTCAGGCCTCTCCTTTGCTTCTCAGTTACTGACCAGAACTAGCCTCATACAGACTCACAACAAATCCTATCTGCCGCTCTGTTTCATTGCACTGCCTCTGTCCCTGCTCCCTCTGTCTGTTCTTTACACAGTCTTGCCCTGTCCCCAAATCCCATTTACCTGGCCTTCTCTACCTCTTGCTTCCATTCATCTGAACCTTCTCTAACCCCCGACTCCATTTGTCAGACCCTTTAACCCCTTATCACCAAGTTTCAGCTTACCCCTTAAACCCAACGCCTCTGCCCTGCAACCACAACTCCAAAACTCATTCTCTCACCCCTAGTTCCCGCCAACCTATGGCCTTTCCTCTCCCCGAGTTCACTCATCGTTCCCCGACCCACTCAGCTCTTGTTCACTTCGGTACCTGCTGAGGTGTGGCCCGGCTTGTGCCCAGATGATCCTGGTGATGAGCTGTCGAGGTTTGGCAGTGAGCCCTGGTTCTCCACTTCCTTCGTTTCATCCTCTGCTATAACTTCCCACCCTGCGCACGGGCAACATTAAGGGGCATAACGCATCGACCAATGTCAATCAGACTGAAACATCTTCCCTCAGCAAACACTGGAAGAAAATAAAGCTGCGCGAGTGCCACAAACTGGACAGCAGAGGTCAGCGGACCATGAGAACTCCCTCTCGTAGTGGCTGTAAAAATGTATGCAGCAGGTTACTGCTTGTGAAGATAGACGTCTATGATTCCAACTGCTCTGGTTGAACCCAGTCTTCACCTAGCCGAAAATGAAGTGAAAGCAAGTATCTTTTTTAAAATTCCATCCTGGCCTGTGTGCATCACTGGTTGGCCAGCATTTATTGCCTAGCCTTAGTTTCCCCTGAGAAGGTGATGGCAAGCTGCCTGGACTGCCCCACAATGCCTTTAGGAAGGGAATTCCAGGATTTTGACCCAGCAACAGTGAAGGAACGATGATAGATTTCCAAGTCAGGATGGTGAGTGGGTTGGAGAGGAACTTGCAACGTGTCACAATGCATCTGCCACTCTGGTCCTTCTAGATGGAAGTGATTGTAGGTTTGGAAGGTGCTGTCTAAGGCTATTCGGCGCATTTCTGCAGTGCACTGCTGCTGCTGAGCTTTGATGGTAGAGGGAGTGGATGTTTGTGGTAGTGATTGAGGTGACTTAAAATGCCCAGGGTCCATGTTACAAAACGTAAACAAACACTCCAAATTATCCATAACTCTACTCGATGTTCATCCTGTCCCTTACAAACCATCTATCAACTTTATAAATACTCAGCAGCCATGCTGACTACTCCTAATCAAACCTTGTCTTTCCAAACGCATGTATATCTTATCTCTCAGAATCTTCTCCAGTAACCTACCTACCGCAGATGTTAAGCTACTGGTGTGTTCCTAGGCTTTTTCTTTTTGCAGACCTTCTTGAATAATGGCACAACATTCACTACTCTCCAGTCTTCCGGGACCTCAGCCGTGACTAACGATGAGGCAAAAATATATCAGCCAGGGCCCCTGCAATTTCTTCTCTAGCCTCTTGCAGTGCTCTTGGATGTATCTGGTCAGCACCAGGAGATTTGTCAGCGATCACACATTCTAATACATCAAACACCTCCTCTACTGTGCTATGGACTGTCCCCAAGATATCACCACTAACATCCCCAAGTCATCATGTCTTTCTCCATGGTAAACACAGAGGAGAAAGTATTATTGAGAACCTCACACACTCCTACAGTACTACACATACGTGTCCACTTTGGTCTTTGAAGGTCCCTACTCTCTTTTTAATTGTTCTATTTCCTTTAATATACTTTAATAATTTCTTTGGATTCATCCTAATTTTCTTAGCCAAGGCTATCTCATGCTCCTTTTTGCCCTCCTGATTTCCTTCTTCAGTAAACTCCTGTATCCCCTACATTCTTCCAGGGATTCCCATGATCCCAGCTGCCTGTACCTGAGCTGCGCCTCCATTTTATTCTGGTCAAAACCTACATCAGGCAAACACATGCCAGCATATCAAATAGATGACCAGCTATTTGCTACTTTGCACAGCCCTGAAGGGTGGAAACTGGCTGCCGTGTCTCCTACATTACAACCAAATATTATGCTTTAAAAGTTTTCACAGACTATGACATGATTTGGTAATTTCTGTGGTCACACATGATGATACACACATCAGAAGGCACTACTTTTTGCCATAAATTGAAGCCCACTCCGTCTTCAAACAGAAAGGATACGGACACTGACAGCCTCAGCATCTGTGCTGAGCAGTCTCTTCACTTCCTTTTCCACATCTGGAGATTCAATGTACTAGGAACAAAAAAACAAATAATGAGGCTCCATTCTCACATTATGTTGGCTGAGATCATCAAAGATTTGATTTCATTCTGCACAAGCCATCAAATTAGTCAAGCACTGTACCACACGCCACAGATTAAGCTCAAAGTAAAACTTCCTCCAATTAGAAAGTGAGATCACTCTCTACACTGTCCCCATTGAAAACTTCAAGGACAGATACAGCATAGGGTGTAATGAGAGTACTGAAAATGTGTTGCTGGAAAAACGCAGCAGGTCAGACAGCATCCAAGGAACAGGAGAATCGACATTTCGGGCATAAACTCTTCTTCAGGAATGGGCTTATGCCCGAAACGCGATTCTCCTGTTCCTTGGATGCTGCCTGACCTGCTGCGCTTTTCCAGCAACACATTTTCAGCTCTGATCTCCAGCATCTGCAGTCCTCATTTTCTCCTGTAATGAGAGTACAGTTCAATCTACACTGTTCCCATCAAACACTCCCAGAACAGGTACAGCACGGGTTTGGATACTGAGTAGTTCACCTGGACCTAAGGTCATAAATCAGTCGTGATCTTTTTGAATGGTGGAGCTGGTTGGAGAGGCTCTCAGGCCTACTATAGCTCCTGTTTTGTATGTTGTTACATACACTGTGAAATTAAACATCCTCAGGATTTATTTACCACAGGTTAGATATACACAGCATACACTCCTACAGTTACACAGATTTTCCAAGTCCTCACCTTCTTCTTTGCAGTTTTCCGGAAGCGTCTTTTCCGGACATTCTTCAGGGGGCATGTGACTGAAATCAAAGGGAAATGGCAGCATGTCAGTCATGGTGACAATCACCTGATGAGGGAGCGTCGCTCCGAAAGCTAGTGTGCTTCCAATTAAACCTGTTGGACTATAACCTGGTGTTGTGTGATTTTTAACATGGTAACAAAAGACTGTGATTTGTTTCTCAGTATGAGTCCTACTCTCCTGTAGAACTTGAGAATGATGGTGAATTTAATACACTTGTCCAAGCTATTCAAATTTTAAATCCACTAAAGTAATTATACTACACTTCTCCGATCTCCACTTTGCTTCTGCCTGTGTACTGAACAGGCTTAGGGTACAGACCTTTTGATCTTCCTCCTATGTTGCTCACCCATGATATCAGTATAAGGACTGGTTCAATACAATAAATAGAGAGTGAGGCACCAGAAATAGTTTTGGATTCATAGGATCACAGAATCCCTGCAGTGTAGAAAGAGGCCATTCAAGTCTACACCAATCCTCTGAAGAGCATCCTACCCAGACCCATCCCCCACCCTATCCCCATAAGCCCTGTATTTAACACGGCTAATCCAAATAGTCTGCTCATCTTTGGACTGTCGGAGGAATATGGAGCACCCAGAGGAAACCCACACAGACACGGGGAGCACATGCAAACTCCACACAGACACAAGGATCGAATCAAACCCAGTCCTTGGCGCTGTGAGGCAGGAGTAACCACTGAGTCACTCCTGCTATATGCTACTGCATCTAGTATTCCCAGATGTTCTCCCGTCCAAGTACTAACCAGGCCTGAGTCTGCTTCGCTTCTGAGATCAGGCATTTTCATACTATGATGGCAAGCCAGGTAAGAGATGAAACCACAATCTTCTGATTGATACAGGACTGAGGAGAAAATGGATCTACGGTATTGGTATATGATTGGCATAGTTCTGCTTTAAATGAACAAGACATTTGGGATTCAGATTGGAGTCAGACATATGAATTAGGGATTGATGCAGGGCTATCGAAAGACGGCAGGGTAATAGGATTAGTTCAGGATTGATACAGATCTATGGATTAATCCCACTACCCAGCTCATTCCTGAAATTTGATAGAGATCTACAAGGACAGAATGAGATAGTGGGATTGTTTTAGGATTGACACAGGGCTATGGTGACTGAGCAGGGTAGTGGGATTTCTTTGGGATTGATGCAATTGATTGATTGGGATTGATGTAAACAAGGCCATTCAAGTGTGCAGAGCGAAACAAAAAGTTGTAGTAGGAGGGGATTCTATAATTATGGGTACGGATAGCATCCTTTGAAAACAGGATCGACAGTCCTGCATGGTGTGTTGCCCACCTGGTGCCAAAGTATTGGACATCTCAGATCAGCTTGAAAGGATATTGGAGTGGGAGGGGAACATTGAGCTGTTCAGGTCCATTTTGGGACCCCCAGTACAGGCAAGAGACAAAATCTCAGCAGGGAAAACTCAGCAGGTCTGGCGCACTTTAACATACCACTGTGTACCCTAGCTGACATCATCTGTGTCAGGCTTACTGCAGTCCTCCAGCGAAGCTTAATGTAAGCTCAAGGAACAGCACCTCATTTTCCACTTGGAGACTCTGCAGCCTTCTGGGCTCCATACTGGGTTCAATAATTTTAGGGCCTGAACAGCTTCTCTCATGTCCTTACCCTAACCTCCGCACACCAAGCTTTGTCATCACATGGCTGCTACCCCAACCATCCTACTGTCCGCTACTAATGGTCCCAGTTAGCAGCTACTAATTCTCCTAGGCTGGCCGTTACCCATTCCTTGTCTGTCCAGCTGTTGTACTCTCTCTCTGGACTTCATCTCCATCTATCATTTACGCCTCTGCCACCACCCCACCTTCAGTATATATTCCAATATTTTTCTTGTTATAATCAGTTCTGAAGAAGGGTCACTGGACCCGGAATGTTAACTCTGCTTTCTCTCCACAGATGGTGCCAGACCTGTTATGTTTCTGAGCAATTGTTGTTTTTGTTTCTGATTCTGTAGTTCTTTGGGACTTTAAAAAAAAAAATGGGCAAAAGGTCCTATTAAGGGAACATCAGGAATTGGAATACAAGAACAGGACCTCAAGGATTATTTGGATTATTACCCAAGCCAAAAGCATGGCTCAGTGGCTAGCACTGCCCTCTCAGAGCGCCAGGGACCCAGGTTCGATTCCAGCCTTGCGCGACTGTCTGTGTAGAGTTTGCACATTTTGTGTCTGCGTGGGTTTCCTCCGGGCGCTCCAGTTTCCTCCCACAGTCCAAAGATGTGCAGGTCAGGTGAATTGGCCGTGCTAAATTGTCTGTAGTGTTAGGTGCGTTAGTCAGAGTGGGTTACTCTTTGGAGGTTGGTATGGACTTGTTGGGCCGAAGGGCCTGTTTCCACACTGTAGGGAATCTAATCTAATCTAATTTAATCAAATTGTCATAAAGATAAGAAAGTTTTGTCAGTAAACAGATGGCTAAAGATGGTGTGGGCAAGAGGGGTTCCATTCCATGGGGCACAGCAGCAGTATTTGGACAGGAAGGAACAAACCAACCTGGGTTTCGGATCCTCACGGAAAGGAGTTCAAACTAATTAAAGTCAGGGGAGGACTCAGCAGAGGTTAAAGTTTCCAGAACAAGGAAGAGGACAGAGAATACGGAAACTGTCAGAAATCTATCTTCAGGCACAGCAACATGGCTTTGTGCATGGGAAATCATGTCTCACTAACTTGATTAAGTTTTCTGAAGAAGTAACCAAGAGGATTGATAAGGGCAGAGCGGTAGATGTGATCCATATGGACTTCATTAAGGCGTTCGACACGGTTCCCCGTGGGACACTGGTTAGCAAGGTTAGATCTCATGGAATACAAGGAAAACAAGCCATTTGGATACAGAATTGGCTCAAAGGTAGAAGACAGAGGGTGGTGTTGAAGGGTTGTTTTTTAGACTGGAAGCCTGTGACCAGCGGAGTGCCACAAGGATCGGTGCTGGCTCCACTACTTTTCATCATTTATTTAAATGATTTGGATGTGAGCATAAGAGGTATCATTAGTAAGTTGGCAGATGACACCAAAACTGGAGGTGTAATGGACACGAAGAATGTTACCTCAGATTACAACGGACTGGAAGCCTGTGACCAGTGGAGTGCCACAAGGATCGGTGCTGGCTCCACTACTTTTCATCATTTATTTAAATGATTTGGATGTGAGCATAAGAGGTATCATTGGTAAGTTGGCAGATGACACCAAAACTGGAGGTGTAATGGACACGAAGAACGTTACCTCAGATTACAACGGGATCTTGATCAGATGGGCCAATGGGCTGAGAAGTGGCAGATGGAGTTTAATTTGGATAAATGCGAGATGCTGCATTTTGGGAAATCAAATCTTAGCAGGACTTGTACACTAAATGGTAAAGTCCTGGAGAATGTTGCTGAACAAAGAGACCTTGGAGTGCAGGTTCATAGCTCCTTGAAAGTAGAGTCACAGGTAGATAGGATAGTGAAGGCGGCATTTGGTATGCTTTCCTTTATTAGTCAGAGTATTGAGTACAGGGGTTTGGGAGGTCATGTTGCATAGGTTTAGGGTGAGAGGGGAAAGATATAAAAGAGACCTAAGGGGCAACTTTTCACGCAGAGGTGGTACGTGCATGGAATGAGCTGCCAGAGCAAATAGTGGAGGCTGGTACAATTGCAACATTTGATTATGTTTAGATTAGATTACATTACAGTGTGGAAACAGACCCTTCGGCCCAATAAGTCCACACCGACCCGCCGAAGCGCAACCCACCCATATCCCTACATTTACCCCTTACCTAACACTACGGGCAATTTAGCATGGCCAATTCACCTGACCTGCACATCTTTGGACTGTGGGAGGAAACCAGAGCACCCGGAGGAAACCCACGCAGACACGGGGAGAACGTGCAAACTCCACACAGTCAGTCGCCTGAGGCAGGAATTGAACCCGGATCTCTGGCACTGTGAGGCAGCAGTGCTAACCACTGTGCCATCGTGCCACCCGTTTGAAAAGGCAGCTGTATGGGTGTATGAATAGGAAGGGTTTGGAGGGATATGGACTGGTTGCTGCAGGTGGGACTAGGTTGGTTTGGGATGGACACGTTGGACCAAAGGGTCTGTTTCCGTGCTGTAAATCACTCTGTCTCTAATAAAGGAATAACTATGAGAAGGGGGCGGTCAATGCAGGACTGAGGCTGTGGCCTTAAATGCTCACAAAATACAAAAGAAATGTGCATGTAGTGCAGATTGAAACTGGCAAGTACAATGTTGAGGGTACCATGGTTGCTAGGGGCTCAGGGCTGGGAACTAAAACTAAAATCTAAGAACATGTATCCTATCAAAAGGACAAGCAGATGGGCAAGGTGGCGGGATTGTCTTGTTAGTAAGAAATGAAGTTAAATTGACAGCAAGAAATAATATAGGTTCAGCAGGTGCAGAATCTGTTATGTAGAGTTGAGGAACCACAAAGGAGAAGTAACCCCATCGGGAGCTATGTAAAGCCGCCTACCAGTAGTCAGAATTGGGGTAGACAAGAAATCAGGCGATCGAAAAGGCATGTAAAAAAAACACTATTACAGTAATGATAGGGCCTGGAGTGGACTGAGAAAATGAGGTTTATAGCAGATCCTAAGAAAAGGAATTCATGGAATGCTTACAAGATCTTATTTTCGAGCAGCTTGTGGTAGAAACTCATGAGGGAACAGACAATTCTGGATTTGGTGATGTGTAGTGAAGATGACTTTATTAGGAAGCTTAAGGTAAAGAAGGCCCTAGGGAGCAGTGACCACAATATGATAGAATTCACCCTGCAGTTTGAGAGGGAGACGCTGGAATCAGATGTAATGTTATTACAATTAAATAAAGGTAACTACAAATACACAAGGGAGGAGCTGGGATTTAAGGAAGGCCTAGCAGAGAAGACAGTGAAGCAGCAATGGCAGAGTGTCTGGAGGTAATTTGGGAGGCACAGCAGAAATTCATCGCAAAGAAGAAACATATTCAGGGGAGGATGAGGCAACCATGGCTGTCAAAGGGAGTCAGGGACAGCATAAAAACAAAAGAAAAAGCAGATCAATGGAAATTCAGAGATTTGGGAAACCTTTGAAAACCAGCAGAGGACAACTGAAAGAGCAATAAGGGGGAAGAAGATGAAACATGATGATAAGCTAGCTAGTAATAGAAAGGAAGACTGCAAGAGTTTTTATAAATATATTAAAGGTATGAGAGAGGCAAGAATGGACATTGGATTGCTGGAAAATGAGGGAGTAGTAGTTATGGGGAAGAAAGAAATGATGGATGAACTGAATAGGTACAGAATACTGAGACGTCTGGATAGAGTGGACATGAAGAAAATGTTTCTACTATTAGGAGAGATTAGGGTCAGAGGGCATGGCCTCAGAGCGAATGGGTGACCCTCCATTACTGCAATGAGTGGAAATTTTTTCAGCAAGATGGTGGTGAATCTGTGGAACCCATTGCCGCAGAGGACTGTGCAGGCTGAGTCATTGAGTCATCTTTAAGACAGAGATAGGTAAGTTCTTAATTAGTAAGGGGATCAATGGTTATGGGGAAAAGACAGCAGAATGGGACTGAGAAACATATCAGCCATGATCAAATTGTATAGTAGACTCAATGGGCCAAATGGCTTAATTCTGCTCCTGTACCTGATGGTCTTATTCTCTGCTGTGAACCTCTTACTGAATCCCCTATGCAGCAGTTCACTCCCAGCATTTCACATTGCAAACTATTCTCCACGTACAGCCCAGGTTTAGAAGGACAGAGGCTACAATTATACTGCTGGAACTTTCCACAGTACCGATGTAGGTTGGGTAGTTGTAGGATGGCCCAGTCACTTCACTCACAACTCTGTTTAAAGAAGCCTGTAGGCTTCTCCATTCTACTACAGGCAAAGATAGAGGGTGCACTTCCTTAGCCTGCCATTATATGAACACAAGGCCAGCATATTAACACCTCTCTTGAATGCACTTACCCTGCCAGGCAGGATAAAGCAACACATTGTCTGTAATCTGATTCCTATACAGTGCTAATTGGGAAAGTTCCTCACTTTATTACCACTCTTCCTATTACTTTCCTTAAGGCCCATAGAAAATCATAGTAATCTGAACGTTCAGCCCATCACCTCTGGGCTGGTTGCGTTAACAAGCCTCGCCATTTTAATCCAACTTTCCAGCACCTTGCCCAGAGTCTTGCAGGTTACTGAATTTCAGATCCAGATCCAGATTCCTTTCAAATGATTTGACCACTAAACTGGGCAGTGAATTCTTGACACCCACCAACCCCTGGGTGGAAAGACGTTTGTGTTCCCTGAAAACATTCTACAAACTAAATTAAATTTGTGCCTTCTGGTTAATTTGTGCCTTCTACACAAGGCAAAACAGCTTTTTCCCATTTGCTTTATTTTTGACCTGTACATTGATGAAGTCACTCAGAGACATGCAGATATGCAGCACAGAATCATACCCTTAGGTCAAACTAGTCCATAGAATCAGAGATGTACAGCATGTAAACAGACCCTTCAGTTCAACTTGTCCATGCCAACCAGAAATCCTAAACTAATCTAGTCCCATTTCCCAACACTTGGCCCATATCTCTCTAAACCCTTGCTATTCATGTACCCATCCTGATGCCTTTTAAATGCTGCACTTGTTCTGGCATCTCATTCCATACATACACCATCCTTTGCGTGAAAAAGTTGCCCCTTAAGTCCCTTTTAAATTTTTCACCTCTCACCCTAAACCTATGCCCACTAGTTCTGGACTCCCCACCCCAGGGAAAAGATCGTATTTATCCTATCCATGCCCCTCATGATTTTATAAACCTCTCTAAGGTCACCCCTCAGCCTCCAACGTTCTAGGGAAAACAGGGCCCAGCCCATTCAACCTCTCCCTCGAGTTCAAATACTCCAACCCTGGCAACATCCTTGCAAATCTTTCTGAACCCTTACAAATTTCACAACATCCTTCCCAAAGGAGGGAGACCAGAACTGCACAAAATATTCCAACAGTGGCCTAACCAATGTCCTGTTACAATGTCCTGCAACATGACCTCCCAACTCCTATACTCAATGTTCTGACCAATAAAG
>NC_057724.1:3439395-3455915 GCF_004010195.1 Chiloscyllium plagiosum
CTCCAATATCCTTTCAAGACGGTCGGAGATGTCTCGCACCCTGGCACCGGGCAGGCAACACACCATGCGAGACTCCCGCTCCGGCTTGCAAAGGATACTATCAGTCCCCCTAATTATAAACCTCTCTAAGATCACCCCTCAGCCTCCGACGTTCGAGGGAAAACAGGCCCAGCCCATTCAACCTCTCCCTCGAGTTCAAATACTCCAACCCTGGCAACATCCTTGCAAATCTTTCTGAACCCTTACAAATTTCACAACATCCTTCCCAAAGGAGCGAGACCAGAACTGCACAAAATATTCCAACAGTGGCCTAACCAATGTCCTGTTACAATGTCCTGCAACATGACCTCCCAACTCCTATACTCAATGTTCTGACCAATAAAGGAAAGTAAACGAAATGCCTTCTTCACTATCCTACCTACTTGAGACTTCACTTTCAAAGAACTATGAACCTACACTCCAAGGTCTCTTTGTTCAGCAACACTCCCCAGGACCTTACCATTAAGTTCTGCCCTGATTTGCCTTTCCAAAATGCAGAACCACACATTTATCTAAATTAAACTCCATCTGCCACTCCTCGGCTCATTGACCCACCTGATCAAGATCCTATTGTACTCTGAGGTAACCTTCTTCGCAGTCCACTACACCTCCAATTTTGGTGTCATCTACAAACTTAGTAACTACACCTCCCATGTTCATATCCAAATCATTTATATAAATGACGAAAAGCAATGGACCCAGTACCAATCCTTGGGGCACATCTCTGGTCACAGGCCTCCAGTCTGAAAAGCAACCCTTCACCACCACCCTATCTTCTACTTTCGAGCCAGTTCTATATCCAAATGGCTAGTTCTCCCTGTATTCCAAGCTATCTAACCTTGCTAACCGGTCTCCCATGAGGAACCTTGTCGAATGCTTTACTGAAATCCATATAGCTCATGTCCACAGCTCTCTGCTTTTATCAATGCTCTTGGTTACTTCTTCAAAAAACTCAATCAAGTTAGTTAGACATGATTTCCCATGCACAAAGCCATGGTGACTATCCCTGATCAGTCCTTGCTTATCCAACTACATGTAAATCCTGTCCTTCAGAATTCCCTCCAAAAACTTGCCCACCACCAATGTCAGGTTCACCCTGTCTATAGTTCCTTGCCTTGTCCTGACCAGCTTTCTTAAATAGTGGCACAATGTTAACCAACCTCTCAGTCTTTCTGCACCTCACCTGCGACTATTGATAATCCAAATATTTCAGCAAGGGACCCAACAACCACTTCCCTAGCTGCCCACCGAGTTATAGGGTTCTAGTTCAGAGTTCTAGTTCTACCACCTCCTCAGGTCCTGGGGTTTTAAGACATCCAGCACCTCCTTCTCTGTGATATGGACATCTTTCAAGATGTGACCATCTATTTCCCCACATTCTGTCTCCTTCTCCATAGTAAACACTGATGCAAAATACTCATTTATTATTTCCCCCCAATCTCCTGCGATTCCATACATAGAGAGCCTCGCTGATTTTTGAGGGGCCCTATCCTCTCCCTAGTTAGCCTTTTGTCCTTAATATAGTGATAAAATCCATTTGGATTATGCATAATCCTATTTGACAAAGCTAACTCATGTCTGCTTTTTGCCCTCCTTATTTCCCTCTTAAGTATACTCTTACTGCATTTATCCTCTTCTCAGGGTTCACACAATCTCTGCTGTCTATACCTGACATATGCTTCCTTCTTTTTCTTAACCAAAACCTCAATTTCTTTAGCCATCCAGTATTCCTTACACCTACCAGCCTTTCCTTTCACCCTAACAGGAATATTCTGTCTCTGGAATCTCGTTATCTCATTTCTGAACGCTTCCCAATTTTCTAGCCGTCCCTTTACCTGCAAACATTTGCCCCTAGTCAGCTTTTGAAAGTTCTTGCCTAATATGCCAAAATTAGCCTTCCTCCAACCTAGAACGTCAACTTTTGGATCTGGTCTTTCCTTCTCCATCACTAGTTTAAAACTAATAGAATTATGGTCGCTGGCCCCAAAGTCCTCCCCCACTGACCCCTCAGTCACTTGCCCTGCCTTATTTCCCAAAAGTAGATCAAGTTTTGCACCTTCTCTAGTAGGTACATCCACATACTGAACCAAAACATTTTCTTGTACACACTTAACAAATTCCTCTCCATCTAAACCTTAAACACTATGGCAGTCCCAGTCTATGTTTGAAAAGTTAAAATCCCCTCCCATAACCACCCTATTATTCTTACAGGTAACTGAAACCACTTTACAAATTTGTTTTTCAATTTCCCTCTGACTATTAGGGGGCCTATAATACAAACCCAATAAGGTGATCATCCCTTTCTTATTTCTCAGTTCCATCCAAATAACTTCCTTGGACATATTCACAGGAATACCCTTCCTAAGTACAGCCATAATGTTATCCCTTATCAAAAATGCCACTCTCCTCCCCCATTTCTATCCTTCTGATAGTATTTGTATCCTTGAACATTAAACTGCCAGTCCTGTCCATCCCTGAGGCACGTCTCTGTAATTGCTATGATATCCCAGTCCCACGTTCCTAACCATGCCCTGAGATCATCTGCCTTCCGTTAGGCCTCTTGCACTAAAATAAATGCAGTTTAATTGATCAGTCCTACCTCTTTCTCTGTTTCATTCCTGCCTGTCCTGACTGTTTGACTTGAAACCAAACAGCAAAGGTCACTGCTGGGTCAGACAGCTGTGTAGGTTTATTGCTCCATTGGAATCACTTCCCAAGTGGTCACTGCCTTTGTCTCTCTTCCTCCTTTTTAAAGTTCCGTTGTTTAATCTTGTCTTCCCCCAAATTTCCAAAACAATGCAACAGCTTATAATGCAATAATTACTGCTCCTAGAATTCCCGGAAATTAGTTCCAACACTGAAAATACATCAAAAAAAACAAACAGGTCTTTCACCTGCAATTTTTCCCATTCTCCATCTTGGATTACTGTCTTTTTCTAATCTAAGGAAAATGACACTTGCCTATCCAATCTTTCCTCATTGCTGCAACTTTCAAGCCCTCTGGCACGGTGGCACAGTGGTTAGCACTGCTGCCTCACAGCGCCAGAGACCCGGGTTCAATTCCAGCCTCGGGTGACTGCCTGAGTGGAGTTTGCACATTCTCCCTGTGTCTGCGTGGGTTTCCTCCGGGTGCTCCGGTTTCCTCCCACAGTCCAAAGATGTGCAGGTTAGGTGAATTGGCCATGCTAAATTGTCCGTAGTGTTAGGTAAGGGGTAAATGTCCATAGTGTTAGGTAAGGGGTACGGGTGATTTGCACTTCGGTGGGTCGGTGTGGACATTTTGGGCTGAAGGGCCTGTTTCCACACTGTAAAGTAATCTAATCTAAAAAAAACAACACTATTGTAAATTTCCTCTGCATTCATACCAGAGTAGAGTCATAGAGATGTACAGCATGGAAACAAGACCCTTCGATCCAACCGTACCGACCAGATATCTCAACCCAATCTAGTCCCACCTGCCAGCACCCGGCCCAATTCACTCCAAACCCTTCCTATTCATATACCCATCCCAAATGCCTCTTAAATGTTGCAATTGTAATTATGTTCTTCCAGTAATCCAGTGACAAGAACCATTTACAAACTCCAGTTGTGGCCTAATCAATATTTTATACAGTTCTCGTACTAAGCTAAAAGGCTCATAGACACAATGGACTAAATGGCCTCATTTTGCACTACAACAGTTCTGTTTTCG
Organism: Chiloscyllium plagiosum; assembly: GCF_004010195.1. NCBI lineage: Eukaryota > Metazoa > Chordata > Chondrichthyes > Orectolobiformes > Hemiscylliidae > Chiloscyllium > Chiloscyllium plagiosum. The sequence continues at coordinate 3,443,126 of NC_057724.1, forward strand.
TGTTCAGTTGAGTGGGAAGAGAAATGAAAAATAGAACTTAATCCAGAGAAATGCAAGGTTACCTCTGTTTTATGTGTTTAATACATTCACCAATGAAAAGAAGCGTCCGAAATGCCTTCTTTAATGCCTTAACTACCTGTCCTGCCACTTCTAAAAGCATGTGGTCATGCACTCTAAGGTCTCTCATTTCCTGTACTCCTCTCAATTCCCCCTCATTGGTGTGTATCCCCTTATTTTCTTTGCCGCCTGGAATGCACATACATGTCTCTGGATGCAATTCTATTTGATACTTTTGTCTGTTCACTCAAACATATTGCCAGAATTGTTACAATGCAGGGGGGAGACCATTCGGCCTGTTGCTTCTGCACCAGCTGAGAATTCTGACACATCACCAAACCTCTGCCTTTTCCCCGTAATTACATTTCCAATTAAATAATCATCTCATGCTCCCTTGAATGCCTCAACTGAACCTGCCTCCACCACATTGCCAGATAAACTATTGACATCTCTGCAATCAACAGCTATTCTTTTCACTGTCAAATTCACCTGGCCAATTTTAGGGTCATTTACAAATTTCCCAATTATGCCTCACACTTTTAAATCTGAATCATTATTATAAGCCACAAAAAGCAAGGGACCCAACACTGAGCTGTCCATTCCCAAACACAACCATCTACTATTAACCTTTGCTCCCTGTCACCGATCCACATTCTCTTGGATTTTTACTCTCCTAACCAGTCTGCCATGTGGGACCTTGTCAAATTTCTTCCTGAATCCACTGAACTAACCTCATCAATCCTCATTGTTACCGCCTCAAGAAATGAAAGTTAGTAAAACACAAGCTCCCCATAATAGAACCACGTTAACTCTCACCTTTCTCAGTGACAGTTTACCCATCTCCCATTCAAATAATGTGCCTACCACAGAGTCAGACTAATCAGCATATAATTATTTGGCCTATCCATCAGACAATGGTTCAACATGTGCAGATTTCCAATCCTATGACATCTCACTTGTATCTATTGAGACCTGGAAATCAAAGGATCCATTATTTCCTCCCTGGTTTCCTTCAACAGTCTGAGATACAAATCACCATGCCCTCGTGATTTATCTTCTTTCGAGGAGGTTAGTTCCTCCAGTACTTCCCATCTCACTACGCTTCATTTATCTAAATTTTCACACACCTCCTCTTTAATTAGGATGTTTGCATTGTCTTTCTCTTTTGTGATGGCAGAGACAAATAACTAATTCAAAATCCTGCTCAAATCTTCTGCATTCACACACAAATGACCATGTACAACTCAAATACCCTTTTCTTAGTTATATTCTTGCTCTTAATGTAGTGACAGAACATCTACACAATTTCCTGGATCTTATTGACAATGGTTTTTCATGCTCTCTTTGTACTTTCCTAATTTCATTCCTTACCTCACCCCCGTATTTTCCATACTCTTTTAGATTGTTACTGTATTAATATTTTTGTCTCTGTCACAGGTTTTCTTCTTCTGCTTTATCTTACCCTGTATCCTTCTTGGGAACCAGGGTTCTTCAGATTACACAGTACATTCCTTTTCTTTGAGGAGACATTTCTACATGAAACTTATTCTTAATGCCTCCCACTGTTGGGTCATTGCTTTTATTCAAGTTCTTATATCCAGTTCGTTATTGCCAAAACACCTCTGAACTTCATAGACACCGTCTTCCCTCAATGTATAATTCCCTTCAGGATATTTGTCCTAATCCCATTTAAATGCAGACTGCTCGTCCCACCTTTCTCAGAATCAATGCAGCGCCTTAGAAATCTGATCCTAAACCTCCTGAACCAGTTTCCCAGCCATGTGCTCAATGTTCCAATTTCAACGCTCACTAGAACGTGGGATAGGGAGTATTACTGAGATTACTGATCTAGAGGTCTTTCATTTTCATATCCTTTTGTTGTTGTAAATATTTTTACTGAGAAAAAGATTGAATTTTCTCAAAATTAGAAAATTACTACAAAAAAGCATAACAATCTTATAACTGCTTACTGTTATTGTTATAACTATTTCTCTACTCCACAAACAATTTCGAAGAAAGAAAAGAATGAAGAGAAAAAAAAAGTACACAAGCTGCAATTCAATAAATAACTAAACCAAAAAAAAAGAAACTAAATTAAACCGAATTGAACCAAGGCAAATTAAATTAAATTAAGTTACAACACCAGCACAATCCCACCAAAACTCCACACCTCCTGGAGCATCAGTTGGCAGACGCATATTTGTTCGGACTTCTTCCTCCCAGGGGCCCCTGGCCCGCCAGACACAGCCCTCATGGCTACACAAAGGCCCTGACCAATGTAGCTGAAAGCCTGCATCTATATAGTTTAAAAAGGGCAACCATGTCCTATAAACGAGTTCCGTTTTCTGGTGCACCATACTTGTAAGGAAGTACAGGGGGATGTGCACCATAACTAACGTACGCCACTCCGAGAGTCCTGGGGGATTCTGCGACACCCAGCTCATCAGGATGTTCTTCCTCGCACAAAATGAAAGAATATTAAACAGTTTCTCCCCATGCACACCCAAAGAGGGTAGATTCGGCAAACCCAAGAGGAGGGATATCGGAACTACCTTGACCTCAGTTCCCAAGACCCCTTCCCAAACATTTGCTACAGCGGCCCAATACCTACGAAGCTTGTGGCATGACTACGAGCAATGAGGAAGAGTAGCAACATCTATTTTACATTTGGGGCACGTTGGTGACACTCCTGTCCTCAATTTCGCAAGACGCTCCAGTGTCAAATAAGCCCTGTGGAGTACCTTCAGTTACATAGCCTGTGTCCAATTGCAAATTGAAATCTTCCTTACGTTCTCCCAAATATTCTCCCACTCCTCTGACGAGATCTCCACCCCCAATTCCTGAGTCCAGATTCCACATTACATTCGAAACATTACCTCTTAACAAATGGTAGAGGGTGCTGACTGAGAAAGTATCCGTGGACCGAAGTACTCTCCTCTCCACTTCCGACTTATAGGGACTAACCATTAACGTAGTCTTTTTCTGTATAAAGTCCCTAATCTGAAAATAACAAAAGAGATCACGACTTCCCCGTAAAATAAATCTCCCAAACAGGAGACTCCTCTGGACTCCCAGAGCCGAAATCCAGAATCCATCAATCCCAGCCGGAACCCTAATATTCCTACTATTGGACTAAAAGGGCAAGTTTTTCTAAATTGCCTCATTTTGTTGCATCATTCTCCATGCTTTAACTGTGTTAAGGACAATTGGATTTCTGCAATGGACCAAAACAGTCCTCATCTTGTCCATAAACACATTAACGAGGGGGCATTTTGCCTGGGAGGCCTCGATGTCCAGTCAAATTGACCGCGAATCCTGGCAATGCCAATCAGCCGCATAGGATAATAGGGAACTAAATTGATATTTCTTAAAATCTGGAAAATCCACAACCCCCCATCCCCTGCAGAGCTGCTATTTGGCAAGCTTAATGAGAGGCCGCCTATGATGTCAGATAATAGAGCTGAGCCAACTGGTAAGCCTCTGTAGCACTTGCCCGGGCAGTATCAAAGGGAGCATTTGCATAGGATATAATAAACGAGGAAGAACATTCATTTTGATCAGAGCTATTCCACCCAACCAGGAAGATCCTCCCAGCATTGAAGGTCCTGCCTTATCTTCTCTAGCAACTGCACAAAGTTAGCTTTATATAAGTGATCGAAGGCCAGGGTGACAAAAATGCCTAAATACAGGAAATCTCCCTGTGACCATCTGAAAGGGAATCGGATTCCACTCCCAAGATCGGGAACTCTAATAAGACCCCCACAGGTATGGCTTCTGATTTCATAAAATTGATTCTATACTCCGAGAAAGAACCAAATAGATTAATCACTTGTATTAAACAGGAGACATATATCGTCAGGTTAGTTAGAAAGAGAAGACTGTCATCTTCATAAAGGGTGATCGTATGCCTGCTGAGCCTACCTCTGGGCAATTATAATGGAGCCCCTCCGGATAGCCTCTGCCAACGGCTCAATCACCAATGTAAATAGTAACGGTGAAAGGGGGCACCCCTTGTCGGCTGCCTCTGCCAATACTAAAATTGTCATACCTTATACCACTCGTGAGAACGGCTGCTTTAGGGTCACTAGATAACACTGCCACTCACCTGGTAAAGACCCTCCAAGACCAAACCACTCTAGGACATAAAAGAGATATGGCCACTCCACCCGATGAAATGCTTTCTCTGCATCTGTGGAGACTACCAAGCCCAGAATCGACCCTTGCTAGCATACCTGAACCATATTTAATACTCTTCTAATATTATTAGAAGACCTGCGACCCCGAATACAACCTGTCTGGTCCTCCTTCACAATGAAAGACAAGACCTCCTCCAACCTCAACACCAACATTTTCAACAAAATCCATCTGAAATCCATCTGGGTCGGGCGCTTTACCACTCTGGAGCTGCCTCACCACCTTCTGTACCTCTTGAATTGTCAGAGGGGCATTCAAAAGAGACGCCTGGGAGGTCCAAAGGTCTTAAAAAAGGACCCCATGTCCTCAAAACCCTCCGATCAGTACAACTCAGAGTAGAACTTCCTGAATGCTGCGGTAATCCTTTTGGAATCGCAAGTGAGAGTACCAGCACACTCTCGAATGGATATGATAGATTGGAGGCACTCTTCTTTCTAGCTAGGTACACCAGTTATCACCATACTCAAATAGCTGCTGTTTCGCAATGGAAATCTCTCTCTCTTTTTGCTGTCTGGGTGAGCACCACATTTAGAGCGGCCCTAAGAGCTGTAATCTGCTGCAATGTGGTTACAGACAAGTCTGTGAAAGTATGCTGTCTCAGCTACCTTCAGCCGGGCCTCGAGCATACACTGCTGCTCTCCCTTCTGCCGCTTCTGGGTCACTGAGTAAGAAATAATCAAACCCCTTGCATAGGTTATTTAGATTAGATTAGATTAGATTACTTACAGTATGGAAACAGGCCCTTCGGCCCACTAACCACTGTGCCACCGTGCCGCCCCTGCCACCGTGCCGCCCCATGTCTTGGCAGTCTCCCAGAGCACCAATGGATTATTGGCCATACCCGAATTAATTCCCACAAAAAATACTCAGTAAACTTGCTCTCCTTTAGGAGGAAAGGATCCACGTGCCAATGCCGTGACCCTGTCCCATCACCACTGGCCTTAACCTCTATGTACACTGCCACATGATCAGAAATGGCTATGCTCCCAATTCCGCAGGACAACACCAAATTCAAAAAGATCAATGTGGCTAAAAACAAGTCAATCCTAGTGTACCAATCATGTGGGTTAGAGAAAAAGGTGAAGTCCCTATCCTCAAGATGAAAACATCTCCACACATCCACCAACTCCAGCTCCCTGTTCAGGTCCACCAACTGCCTGGATTGCAGGGATATATCCACGAGATCTCTTGGCATCCTGTCCACCTTGGGGTCCATAAGTCGGTTGAGGTATCCCCTGATAATTGTATGACGTGCCCCAAGGGCCATCAACCTGTAAAATGCATCCATTAAAAATTTGAGGGGGTGTGCCAGAGGGCAATATATATTCAAGATCCCATACTCCTCTTCATGTATTAAAACTTTTAAGGATCATAAACAGTCCATATTCGCCCTTGATTTGGTTTAACAGCTGAAATGGGAGATTCTTCCAGATGAGTAGAGCAACTCCTCTACTTTTCGAATTAAAGGATGAGAAGAACACCTGGCCGAACTCTCCCCGCTGTAACTTTAAGTGCTCCTTATCAGTTAGATGTGTTTCTTGCAGCAAGGTTTGAAAGGATCTTTTTTCTTTTAATTGGTGAATGACTCCCCCTAACATTCCAGGTGCACCATTTAAATGAGAGCTTAGCCACAGCCATCTGAAGCAGCCCATGATCCCCCAGGAGGAAGAACTCCACTCATAGCACGCCGAGTGAAAACAATAAACAGTTCGTATAAACTTGAAAATACAACTACAAAAACTACCAAATCAAAACTTCTAACAACTACTTCTACAATGAAACAACATATAACACAAATAAGAGACTTTCTCCCTTGCCCACAGGGGGCGCTCATACTTCCCATTAACCCCTCCATGGCTCGTTCTCACTGAAGCTGCACCCCAAACCCAGGCAAAACAAAGTTTAAAAAGTTACGTGTGTCTTACAACAATAAAATTAAAAGTGGGCACTCAACCCGTCCCATCCATATTTTGACCTTAGGTTATCCTGGAAAAACCCAAGCCCCCCACTCACCAAACCCTTCCCCCCATCCTCTATTAAGAGAGAAACAAAAAGGGAATGATAGAAAAACAAAGGACAATGGGAGGGAGGAAGAAGGGAGGAGAGAAACAGAAAAAAAGGGACCCACATATTAAAAAAGCTAAACCAGGTAAACCAAGCAAACTACAGAAAAAACAAAGGGAACACTATTGTCCATATTATTTGAGCCAGTCAGTCTATTTTAAGGTGTCCAGGAGGTCCTTTGCCTTTTCCAATGAGTCAAAATTAAAAACGGACCCTCCGTGGCTAAAAAGTAATATTCGCCCATAGGTGTTAAAGTTTGTGCGAAGATTTGTCGCTCGGGTGCTCGTTGTTGTGGTTCGGTTCGCTCAGCTGGGAATTTGAGTTGCAGACGTTTCGTCCCCTGTCTAGGTGACATCCTCAGTGCTTGGGAGTCTCCTGTGAAGCGCTACAACGAAATGTAATATTGCTGGATATCTGACAGAATACTGAATATATCCAAGTCCCTTAGCCATATTTTTTCCTTGTCAAAGGCCTTACTCTTGCGGATCATGGCTGCAGAAAAGTCTTGGGAAAATATAATTCTTGATCCTTTGTATGTCAGAGCCTGTGGATCCTTCCCCAGTGCTCTAGAAGTTTCCAGCACCATTTGTTGATCTCTATAGTGCTGGTCCAATCAGGGCCTGCGCACTGTGATCTGGTGGGCCACTCAACCCACACCCGGTCCGCCCGACTTCCAGCTTCAAAAACCGCAGGAGCGATTGCTCCGAGAAGCTGACCAGCTGGCATCCTTCTTCCTGTTCCGGCAGTCCGATCAAATGGATGTTCTTTCGATGGCCTCGATTTTCGAGGTCATTGACCTGCTCTACTAAGGCCCGTACCTGCCGTTCCCGGGGCTGGACCCAACCCATCCAGGATTCTGCCGCCTTTTCGGAAGGCGCGGTCCGCTGCTCCACCTCCATGACCCGCTGCCTGAGATGCTGGATCTCCTGGTCATGCTCCTGCAGCATGGCCGAGTTTGGTTCCAGCTTGATCCGGGTATCCACCATCGCTGAATTGATCTTCGCTCGGAGTTTCACAAACTCCGAGATCAGCCTCTGCTCCATAGGAAACCCCCTGGGACATTTGCGGAGGCCGACACTGTGGGCGTGCCCATTGCTGCAGGGGAATGCCCTGCTTGGTGCAATCCTCGCTGTCCTTTTCCCTTAGTCATTTTTCCTAATCAATTAAACTGACATACAGCAATTCTGGGGATCCAAAACTACCAATTTTTACCAGAATGGGTGAGAAAGGGAGGGTGAATGCATCACTTTGTCTGGGTTCTTGTAGAGCGCTCAGTAGGGCAGACCTATTGGATCACCGCCATCTTGGTTCTCCCTTCATATCGTTCTGAACTCACCAATATTTATTTTCAGGTCCAGACCCTTTGTTATTCAAGTTGTTAGTATCAATGCAGAGGGAGGAGTCAAACTGCGGAATGTTTCAGAGACACATGCACAAAACAACCCTGTGTGTGAATACTTTAACTCCTCCTCCCATTCTGCCAAGGACATGCAAGCCCTTGGCCTCCTCCACCGCCAAACTCTAGGCATCCAACGCCTGAAGGAAGAACGTTTCATCTTCCGCCTTGGAATCCTCCAACCACACGGGATCAATGTGGATTTCACCAGGTTCCCCATTTCCCCTCCCCCCACCTTAGCCCAGGACCAACCTTCCAAATCGGCACCACTCTCTTGAACTGTCCTACCTGCCCATCTTCCTTCCCACCTATCCATTCCACCCTCCTCTCCAAATTAACACCTTCACCCCCACTTTCATCTACCTATCGCATTCCCAGCTACCTTCCCTCCAGCTTCACCCCCCTCTTATTTATCTCTCAGCCCCCTTGGGCTAACCCCATATTTCCGATGAAGAGCTTATGCTCAAAACATCGACCCTCCTGCTCCTTAGATGCTGCCTGGCCTGCTGTGCTTTTCCAGCTTTTTGACTCATTAGTCCCAATGTCATACAGTCATGATCTTGGCATCAGGGAGGCAATATACCACCTTGCACACAGAAACATCTGTCTGTTCCCCTGAGCACCCTATCACTACCATTCTGCCTCTCCCTCCTTTCCTGTACTGGTGAGCTGCCTGTAGTGTCAAAATCTTGGCCCTGACTTCATTTCTTTGCAAAACTAATGCCCCTATCTATGCCCAAAACAGAAAATTGATGAGTGAGTAAGACATCAAAGGATTCCCGCATTACCTTTCTGGTTCTCATGGACTGTCACTAACCTCAACCCTATTCTTGGTAGTTACCCATTTAACTTTCTGCCTCCATGCTTCCAGCCTGCAGTGTGACCACCTCTCTGAATGTGCTATCCACTCAGCTCTTGCCGTCACAAATGAGCCACAGTGACTCTAGCCACTGCTTGAGCTGCAAAACATGGAGCTCAAGTTTCTGCAGCTGGCAATACTTTCTGAATATGGATGTTTACGTCACTGGAAGTACCTACAACTTCCCACATTCTACAGGATAAACACTCCACACGACCAATCTGTGCTGCCGTAACTTTGCTTAATTTACATTATTTTACTTTAGCTGAAAATGTGGCAGGTCAGGCAGCATCCAAGGAACAGGAGAATCAACGTTTCGGGCATAAGCCCTTCTTCAGGAAACTCCTGTTCCTTGGATGCTGCCTGACCTGCTGCGCTTTTCCAGCAACACATTTTCAGCTCTGATCTCCAGCATCTGCAGTCCTCACTTTCTCCTCCATTATTTTACTTTAGTTTACTTAATTACGTTTATTTTATGTAGTCTTAACAAACTTTACGAGTCTATGGATGAACCTTATTATGGATAAATTCAGCTAACAGAGTCCAGCTACTCACCGTCCAATCAACTCATGAGGCCATGTCACTGCAGGTGGCAGACTCACCTCCTCTCTTGCTAGTTTCCTGATGAAAAGTGACCTAGGTTCAATGGATCCTTGGTTAAACCTTATCTTGATTGGCTGCCTTCACATTCCACATCACCTTGTAGCTTTCCTGATATCTCACGATGTCGTTCAAAATGGGGAGGGGGGGGGTGGTGTCAGTTTCCTCCAATGTTCTCCTCTAGAGCGGCAACTACTTAGGGCAGCTGACAACTCAACACTTTTCAAGTTGCCTTTCCCTGTGATAAAGTTAGTAAAAGGGCAGATACTTTGACTGTGCGAGGCATCAGAACTAAGCCTGACTCTTGCCTCAACATTTATACAGGTACGCTATCCATGGAGTCACTGGAGAATAGTCAGGACTAGTAACTTTGCCTGCATCTTTCCTACTCAATGCCTAAGGTACTGAAACCCGCAATAATGTCTTTATTACTACACAGGCCGTGACCATAATGTGACTCACTGCTATGATTCCACAGGAATTTCTTCTCCTTGTCCTTGTCTTTCTTTTTGTTTTTCGGATCAACAGGTACAGGTTCTTCCTGAGGAGGGTACAGCTCCCCATCAGTGGAACACACCAACATCTAGAACAACAGGAACAAGAAATAATGCAGCTGAGACACCTGTTTCAATCCACAGAATGCCTTTATACACTCCATGATGCCATTTCCTCCTCCCACTCCCTCCCTGCTTCAGCAACCCACTCTCACCCTTGGCCTCTCCTCCTCTTCCTCCCTGGCCCTAGCCAACTCCTCACTCATCCTCAACCTTGCTATCATCTATGCTGTCAGCCAGGGTTCCTTTGGTCCACCCGCTATCCTAACAGCACCCAAAAGAAACCCATTCAGACACAGGACGAACATGCAAACTCCGCATAGACCACACAAGCCCAAGGGTGGTATCAAACCTGGGTCGCTGGCTCTAAGTCTGCTGACCACTGAGCCACCTTGCTGCCCCATCTCTTTGTGCTCGAAGGATAAGTGATGCAGTTCTAAGTCAAAATGGCGAGTGGCTTGGAGGGATACATGCAGGTGTTAGTGTTCCCACTGTTCTCATGACTCTGCAGTCCTTCACCTGCTGGATGGTAGTGGTCTTGGGTTTAGAAGGTACTGGCAGAGGATCCTTGGTGAATTGCTGCAGTGCATCGTGTAGATGATGCACAGTGGTGCCACTGTGTTTCACTGATGAAGAGAGTGTATGCTGAAAATGGTGGATGTGGTTCCAATCGAATCGCTGCTTCCGCTGGATGGTGTTGAGCTTCTTGAGCATTGTTGGAGCTTCACTCATCCAGGCAAGTGGATAGTCAGGAGGTGGGTCACTCACTACTGAACCCCTAACCTCTGACTTACCGTTGTAGCCACCGTATTTATATGTCTGGTCCAGTTCAGTTTCTAGTCAATGGTAATCCCAGCATGTTGATAGCAGAGGATTCATGCTACTGAATATCAAGGCCAGATTGCCTGGCACTATTGTCGTGTTAATGTTACTTTTGTCACTTACCAATCCAAGCCTGGATATTGTCCAAGTCTGGCTGCATTTGGATAATGATTGTTTCAGTATCTGAGGAGTCACAAATGGCACTGAACCATCCCTACTTCTGACCTTATGATGGATTCCTTGATACACACTTGGTCAAGTGCTTTCTTTTCATTAAGGGCAGTCATTCTCATCTCATCTCTGGAGTTCACGTTTAACATCATTTTCTACTCTGGTCCCGTTAATAAAGGAGAAAGTGAGGACTGCAGATGCTGGAGATCAGAGCTGAAAATGTGTTGCTGGAAAAGCGCAGCAGGTCAGGCAGCATCCAAGGAACAGGAGAATCAACGTTTCGGGCATAAGCCCTTTCAGGCTCAACGTTTCAGGCTCATTCCTGAAGAAGGGCTTATGCCCGAAACGCTGATTCTCCTGTTCCTTGGATGCTGCCTGACCTGCTGCGCTTTTCCAGCAACACATTTTCAGCTCCCGTTAATAAAGCCCAGGATGTTGTATGCTTCATTAATCACTTTCTCAACCTGTCCTGTCAATATCAATGATTTCTTTACATCATATCCTTTGGGATAAAAATCAACAAATAACAGAATAAAAACCCAATAGTAGAAACAAATAATCTTGTCTTTCAGAAAGAGGGTCCTTGCTGATCTGAATCCAGTGTGTGGAACTTTGCTTTTCATCGCGACAAATAATGTGATGACCAAACCTGACACACGTCAGCAGTTTTGTAGAATGTCTTCTTATCAATGGTCTTGAGAGATTCGATGATACACGGCAGATCGACTAACTTGGCAGCCAAGGGCTGCTTGTCCACTCGCACAATGCCATGCCGGCCATCCGCTATGAGAAAGGAAACAGAAACCAGTTTTATACATCTATACTAATGCATTTACACTCTCATCCACTTCTCCACCCCTCAAATCTCACTGAGTCTCATAGTTCCACCAAGCTTGAGTGAAGGTGTGGAAGGCAACAGAAAGTGAATCCTAAAGTGACATTCAATATTAACACAGGGTGTTGTTAAAGAAAGAAATTGTTTGCTATAAGCAGCTGTTTAAACAAACACTGAAACAGGACATAAAACATTCTGAAGTAGAATCAGACTTGACTGGGTACATGAACGGGTTCTACAGACACTGCCAAACCTGATGATTTCCAGCTTCTCTATATCAGAGGACACAAAAGGGAACTGGATAAGGATGTAGAAATAAATATAAAAAGAATGTGGGGAAAGGCCCAAGTTATATGTTGGAGTCTTCTTCGCCCAGAGGACTGCCTGGATGAAGTCATCAGTCCATGTGAACAGTGATAATTTACTGTAAATGACAAACCAGAAAGGTGTCAGTTCTTGCCTGGCGTAAAGAGGCAGAGGGAACGCCTGGTAATATGAGAGGGGTGCAGTCACCTAGCTTCACTTTTGATTGCCTTAGAAGCTTGGAAAGGAAATTCTGAGAAGGTTTGTAGCTCAGGTTGAGGTTTAGGGTGTAGGTTTGCTCGCTGAGCTGTAGGTTTGATATCCAGATGTTTCATTACCTGGCTAGGTAACATCATCAGTGGCGACCTCCAAGTGAAGCGAAGCTGTTGTCTCCTGCTTTCTATTTATATCTTTCTCCTGGATGGGGTTCCTGGGGTTTGTGGTGATGTCATTTCCTGTTCATTTTCTGAGGGGTTGATTTTTGGTATCTAGATCTATGTGTTTGTTTATGGCGTTGTGGTTGGAGTGCCAGGCCTCTAGGAATTCTCTGGCATGTCTTTGCTTAGCCTGTCCCAGGATAGATGTGTTGTCCCAGCCGAAATGGTGATTTTTTTCATCCGTGTGTAGGGCTACGAGGGAGAGAGGGTCGTGTCTTTTTGTGGCTAGCTAGTGTTCGTGTATCCTGGTGGCTAACCTTCTTCCTGTTTGTCCTACGTAGTGTTTGTGGCAGTCCATGCATGGAATTTTGTAGATGACGTTGGTTTTGTCCATGGGTTGTACTGAATCTTTTAAGTTTGTTACCTTTTCTTTGAGAGTGTTGGTGGGTTTTTGTGCTATCAGGATTCCGAGAGGTCTTAGTAGTCTGGCTATCATTTCCGAGACTTCGTTGATGTATGGTAAGGTGGTTAGGGTTTCTGGCTGTGTTTGGTCTGCTT
>NC_057724.1:3456208-3467404 GCF_004010195.1 Chiloscyllium plagiosum
GTAGTCTGACTGTCATTTCTGAAACTTCTTTGATGTATAGTAAGGTGGTTAGGGTTTCTGGCTGGGTTTAGTCTGTTTGTCGTGGTTTGTTCTTGAGGAATCTGCGCACTAGAATTTTTGAGTATCCGTTCTTCTTGAATACGTTGTATAGGTGGTTCTCTTCTTTCAATGAACTTCAGAAAACAGAGGAACCCCATCCAGGAGAAAGTTATAAATAGAAAGCAGGAGACAACAGCTTCGCTTCACTTGGAGGTCGCCACTGATGATGTAATGAAACGTCTGGATATCAAATCTACAGTTCAGCGAGCAAACCTACACCCTAAAGGAAATTTTGAGTTTTATATCCTTGACTGGGTTTTTAATATGCTCTCTTCTCAAGATTTGTATAGTGGCTCGGTGTCAATGTTTGTTCATACACCTTAGACATTGAGCTGTGGTTGACACCAATCATGTTGCCATTAATAATGCCTATAAAACCACTGGATTGTCCTAAAACCTCATCTGACTCATCAAGGTGCTTTGGGGAAGAAAACCTTCTGTCCTCACTTGTCTGACCTGCATATGGCCTTAACGCACAGTCAGGGGTCTGACTCTTACCTATCCTCTGAAATGACCTAGCAAACATTCAGTTGTATTAAGCTACTCTGAAAATGAATTGTTATACAGCCTGCAGTTGTTCAAGAGGGTGGTTCCTCAGGGTAATTAGGGATGGGCAAGGAATGCCATTCTTGCTGGCAGCACCCATATCCCATACATAAAAATACAGTGTGCAAGAAAGAGGAGTGTCGACACTTCCTTCCTGTTGAAAATGGGAGAGGCATGATTTTTGTAGGAATTTAAAAAACTGGGCAGTCAAATGTGGGTGGTGGGTAAATCTTTAAAGTCAATAATTGGAGACAAATTAAACTGTTACCTGGAAAAATACAGATTTATAAATGATGTGAGAAGGGATTAGTTATGGGCAAATGGCATTTGACGACCATGATTGAGTCCTTTAATAAAGTCACCACAGATTGATGAATGCATTGTCACTCATGTTATTCTTGTGAATTTTCAATAAATGTTTGAGAAAGTGTCAAATAAACCTGTTATAAAAATTGAAGCACAGGGTTTCAAGGGCATAGTGGCTGCATGAATATTAATTTGTCTACAATTCTGCATTCACAGCCTTTTGCTAGAGAGAAAGCCAAGGAGAAAAACTCTTCACCCTCGGAGAAAAAAATACTTCATCATCTGTTTCAAATGGGAGCCTCCTTATTTTTAAACTATGAATCCTAGTCCTAAACTCTTCAACAAGAAAACCACCTTTTTAACATCTACATTCAAGTTCTCTCAGGATCTTGTACGTTTCAATTAAGTCATCTCTGATTCTTCTCAATTCCAGAGGATACAGGACAAGCCTTTCCTGATAAGGGAATCAGATATTAGTCAAGTAAACCTCTAAAGTATCTCTAACGTATTAATATCTTCTATAAGTATGGTGACTAGAACTGTACACAGTACCCCAGACGTCGGCTCACCAATGCCTGATATAACTGAAGCATAACCTCCCTACTCTTGCATTTAATTTCCCTCACAATAAACCATAACATTTCATGAGATTTTGTGATTACTTGTTGTACCTGCACACGAGTCTTCTATAGTTCATGCATCAGAACACCCACATTTCTCTGAATCCCAGAGCTCTGCAACTTCTCACTTTTTTTTTAGATTAGATTACTTACAGTGTGGAAACAGGCCCTTCGGGCCACACTTGGATGAAGGGATGAAAGGTGCAATGGCTAAATTTGTCCACGCTGCCCTGCCGAAGCGCAATCCACCCATACCCCTACATTTACCCCTTACCTAACACTACGGGCAATTTAGCATGGCCAATTCACCTGACCTGCTCATCTTTGGACTGTGGGAGGAAACCGGAGCACCCGGAGGAAACCCACGCAGACACGGGGAGAACGTGCAAACTCCACACAGTCAGCCGTCTGAGGCGGGAATTGAACCCGGGTCTCTGGCGCTGTGAGGCAGCAGTGCTAACCACTGTGCTACCGTGCCGCCCACAATTATTGGAATTCTCTGATGAAATAATTTGTGCTGTAGACAAAGGGGAATGAGTGGATATCCTCACTATGAGGATAGTACGCTTCATTTTCATCCTTTCTGCCAAAATGGACAGCTTCACATTTTCCCACATTGTACTCCATTTGCCAAAGCTTTGCCGATGCACTTCGCCTATTTATATCCCTTTGTAAGCTCATTATTGAAATAACTCCACAGAGACGAGTGTGTCCTCACCAAGTCATCGTTTACCTACAATTGCATAGCACTTGACACAGCGAACTGAGTGAACAGAATCTCTGATACTCCTGTCTATATTTGTCAGCCAGGGCTCCCTGAATTGGACCAGACTTACAGCCCGAATCAGGGAGCCCATATTTGATAAGATCCATCTAGCCGACCTCTTCAAAATCAGTATACTTGTCCTCTTCACATCTCACTTGCCCACCAATATTTGTGTCATCAATAAATTTCGCCATTGCACCTTTCATCCCTTCATCCAAATCATTTATATAAATTGTAAGTAGTTGAGGTTTCAACACTGACCCCTGTGGCACACCACTCATGACATCCTGCCAGCCTGAAAAAGAACCACTTACCCTATTCTCTGAAACTTGTCAACTAGTCAACCTTTCGTGCATGTCAATGTGTTATCCTCGATATCATGAGCTTTTATTTTCCATAATAATCTTTGATGTAGTCCTTTATCCAAATACCTTCTGAAAATCTAAATACAATAAATCCACTCATTCCCCTTTGTCTACAGCACAAATTATTTCATCAGAGAATTCCAATAATTTAGTTACACATGATTTCCCTTTGACAAAAACACGTTGGCTTTCGCTGATTATCCTGAATTTATCCAAATGCCCTGTTTTAATGCCTTTAATACCTTCTAACATTTTCCCTTCGACAGATGTCAAGCTAATTCCAATTTGAATGAAGCACTGATGACACAGGAACAGGAGAAGGCTTCTCGAGCCTGTTCCGCCATTCAGTGAGATCATGGACCAACCTGTGGCTTAACTTCATAAAACTGCCTTTGGCCCATGTCCCTTAACAAAAAAAACTATCCATTTCACACTTAAAGTTAATAACTGATGCAGCGTCAATTCCCATTTGACAAAGAGGGTTCCAAACATCCATTACTTTCTGTGTTTTGAAGTGCTTTCTAACATCTTTCCTGAATGGTCTGGCCCTAATTCTTTGACTGTGCTCCCCTAATTTTGGAAATGCTTGAATATCCAATCAAGATTGGCTGTGCAACTCTTTTTGGTTGAACAGCTCATTGACAATCGTTGCCCAGGATTCCCTTAAGGTGGAAGGGAAGTACCAGGAAATACACAGTAGGGACTGGAACCAGGGCGGAGAACTAGTAACACTAGAAGGTTCTAAGTTGGAAGAAAAACCCTTTGTCAGAATTGACCGAACCAGCCTGAAATAGAGCGCAGCCTGAAGGAAGGAGATTAATAGTGACCAATTGTGAACGCATTCAGCCAAAAACACTTACGATGTAACTCGATGGTCAGTCTGTCCCGAAGATTAACATTTCCAGATTGTACAGCTCTCCGCACAGTGGCTGCATGTTCCTGCAGAGAAAAAGCACAGACTGAAAACTCTGCAGTCTGCATGATTCACAATCTCATTCACACAGGCACATGGAACAACTAGAGAGACATGGCTAGGGGTGAGACATGACAAGGGATGATTCCCAGGGATGTGTACTGGGGCCTCAAATGTTTATAAATGACTTGAATTATTAAAGAAAGAGATCCACCTACCTAAGTGTACTACGTTGGTAGGAACAGCAAATTATGACAAGTTACAAAGATGGGTTGAGTGACTTGTCATAATTGTGAAGTTTATTAAGATGGAGTTTATTGTGGGAAAGTTTGAGTTTATCCACGTTAATGCAGAAAATATAGATAATATTTTCTATAGAATGGGACGCACAGAACTATGGAGGAGCAAAGATTTAGGGGTCTGATAATAGATATCATCAAGAGTTGATAAATAGAGACAAAAACTAATTGAAAAGCCTAATGAAATATTGGCCTGTATCTCAAAAGGCTGGAAGCCAAAGGGCACAATGTGACGGTTCCCTTTAATGGAGCTTTGACTAGAATCCCATTTAGAGTAGTACATGAACAGTTCTGGATACTTCGTAGCAGAGTGATGTAACAGAGATCACTTTTTTGGACACACTGCATAGACTAGACTTGTACTCGTTTGAATATAAAAAATTAAGCAATGATCTAATTAAGATGATGAAAGGAGTTGACAGGGTACAGAGAGGTAAATATCTTATCTTGAGCAAGTATCTAGAACAAGAGACTGATCAATATTACAGCTAGGCTATTCATGTGTAATGTCAAAGTGCATTTTGTCACAGGGAGTGTGTTGGAAATGATCGACTATTAGTCAGCGTTCTTATTTCCATAGGTGCAGGTGATGTTTGTAATCTTCCTTGTGAAATGTATAACCTGCCACTTATCGACGTTCAAGTTAATTTGCTATTTAAATACCGAGACTGCAAGCTTCTAGTGTTTCTGTGTTCTCCTGTGTTCTTCCTCATTCACAAAATCCAAACTGAATTACTACAATCAGTGATGAACTACCAGAATTGATCTTTGCAAAACATGACATCTGCCTTCTTCCGTTCTGAAAAACTTCTCTTGAATTGGCTTCCTACTTTAGTCAGTTTATTATCCATTTAGCTATTTATCCGCTAACTTTCCACACATTAACCTTTGTCATGGGCCTACCATGTGGTACCTTATTGAAATCTGTTGAAAAACGTCTCATTTTCTTTACACAATGGGATAAAATTTGGTCCATATTGTTTGAAAGAATGGTGGAAATTCACTCACAAGTAATTGAAACAGTGTATGAGATAAATAGTTCAAAAGGTAAAATTTGCAGCACTGTGGGAAAAGAACAAGAGAGTGTACTTAATTGGATAGTTCTTTCAAAGAGACAACACAGGAACAATAAGCCAAATGGACTCATTATTGTGGTCAAATTCTACTGTTATAGTGCATTCATTTTCACTTCTTGTTCAAGCCATTAGAAAAATCTAAATTGTCACTCTACGTCTTGGCACATGAACTCATACCTCACTTTATTGAAGAGAATGTGTAACACTTACTGATGGCAGCCTCAAAATGTACTGACTCTCTAATTCATGAGGTGCATCCTCTTTGCTCTTCGATCCTTGCTTCTGTCCTTTGGCTGTAAGAAAGAATATCAGTGCAGCTAGATTAGTCGAAAACTCACTGTCTTACAGAGAGAGAGCGCGAGCGCGAGCTAAAGCGAGAGAGTGATTGTGTGTGTGTGCACCAGCTATCTCTTAGACTGCCCTCCACTTAGTTGCTGGATAAAGTATACCTGCTTGGTCAATTGCCCTAGATCAAAAATGATTAACCACTCATCCTCTAACCCCCCACAACCAGCTTGCAATCCTGCCATGATACCCTAAAGTCCAACCTATCATGAGGCTTTGAATCTCTTGCAATCTCCAGACACTGATCTTGGCCAAGACACTCAATACACCACCAGCCTTTTTTGACCCCTCTGTCTCCTTTCCACCCCTCAGCTGCAGCAAAGTGTCAAAGACCTATCGGACTGACTGCTAGCCTGCCTCCCAATCTGGCTGGCTGGAGACTGGGAAAGGAGGCAGAAAGAAATGTCAGCCAGATATTGTTGTAGTTCTGTTCGCCGAGCTGGGAATTTGCGTTGCAGACATTTCGTCCCTGTCTAGGTGACATCCTCAGTGTTTGGGAGCCTCCTGTGGTGTTTCCTCCGGCATTTATACCACTATAAATGCCGGAGGAAACATCACAGAAGCGCTTCACAGGAGGCTCCCAAGCACTGAGGATGTCACCTAGACAGGGGACGAAACGTCTGCAACACAAATTCCCAGCTCGGCGAACAGAACCACAACAACGAGCACCCGAGCTACAAATCTTCTCACAAACTTTAATCAGCCAGATATTGTTATTAATTTCGGTAGAACCCATGGGAAGCCTGTCATTCTGAGTTTCCTAATTTCAGAGCAATACCCTCTCCAACCGTCCCTGCACGCTGTGTTTGAGTTCACATTGAGTAGCACCCAAAGGCAGTGTGAGGACAGTGAACAAGAATAGGACAAACAATAATCCACAATCACTGTCAGCCTGTGGGATTGAGGCCAATTGCTAATCCAGGACACAGGATGTTTGGTCCCAGGCAGAAATTTTCTGAAAGTCCATAGATCCATATTGAAAAGTTATAGCACAGAATGAGGCCATTCAGGTTTTGTTCTGGCAAGGGGTAACATCTAACATTAACTCATTTTCACTTTATAAAATACGGAGCAAGTTTGTAAGACATGGTCTTTCTTGTAAACCATGCTGAGAATATCAGATGGATCCTTCCTTTTCTAATGATCACACAGAGCATCTTTCTTAAGATCATTAGTACTGTCTTCACAATAGGTAGGGTAGGCTGATGGCTGAGTATTTCCTTGATAAAAATTAACCCGTCTTCATAAAATCAGGACAGCACAAGTTCAGTTGCAGCCGAAGAGAAAGGTCTCCAACTCTATTGAGCTAATAATAATCATACAATCCCTACAGGGTGGAAGTAGGCCATTTGGCCCACTGAGTCCACTCCGAAGAGCAACCCACCCAGACTCATCCCCTACCTTATCCCTGTAACCTTTATTTAGATTTAGATTACATTACAGTGTGGAAACAGGCCCTTCGGCCCAACAAGTCCAGACCGACCCGCCGAAGCGCAACCCACCCATACCCCTACATTTACCCCTTACCTAACACTACGGGCAATTTAGCATGGCCAATTTACTTGACCTGCACATCTTTGGACTGTGGGAGGAAACCCACGCAGACACGGGGAGAACGTGCAAACTCCACACAGTCAGTCGCCTTAGGCGGGAATTGAACCCGGGTCTCTGGAGCTGTGAGGCAGCAGTGCCACAATTTCCCATGGCTAATCCACTTGGAGAATGTGCGAAATCCACACAAGCAGGTGCCTGAGCCTGGAATTGAACTTGAGTCTCAGATGCTGTCAGGCAGCGGTGAGCCACCATACCGCCCCATATCAGAGTTTGTAATTATGCAGCATCTATTATAATCTCAGGATGTCTTAATGCAGCTAACGAGTAACTTGACAAATGTTATGTTTGCAAGAACAGTTCTAGGGATGTTGGATTTTAGTTCAAAGGATAGATTGGTGAAGCTGCAGATGTCCTCCTTGGAGGAGAGAAGGATATGGAAGACAGAGAATATGTAGAAATAAACAGCAACATCTTGAAAAATGTCCATATTACAGTGGAGGTGGTGCTGGATGTCTTAAAATGCATAAGGGTGGATAAAACCCCAGGACTTGATCAGGTGTACTCTAGAACTCTGTGGGAAGGGAGGAGGTGATTGCTGGGCCCCTTGCCGAGACATTTGTATCATGGGTAGCTACATGAAGTGCCGGAAGACTGAAGGTTGACTAACATAGTGCCACAATTTAAGAAAGGCAGTAAGGAAAAGCCAGGGAACAATAGACTAGTGAGCCTGACAACAGTGGAGGGCAAGCCTGAGGAACAAGAAATTCATGTATTTGGAAAGGTAAGGACTGATTAGGGATAGTCAACATGGCTTTGTGCATGGGAAATCATGTCTCACAAACTTGATTGGTGTTTTTTTTTGAAGTAGTAACGAAGAGGATTGATGAGGGCAGAACAGTGGACGTGATCTATGTGGACTTCAGTAAGGCGTGCAACAAAGTTCCTCATGGTAGACTGGTTAGCAAGATTAGATCACATGGAATACAGGGAGAACTAGCAATTTGGATACAGAATTGGCTTGAAGGTAGTGGTGGAGGGTTACTTTTCAGACTGGAGGCCTGTGACCAGCGATGTGCCACAAGGATCGCTGCTGGGTCCATGGCTTTTTGTCCACTGCATAAATGATTTGGATGTGAACATAGGAGATATGGTTAGTAAATTTGCAAATGACACTAAAATTGAAGGTGTAATGGACAACGATGCAAGTTACCTCACAGTACAACTGACCTTGATCAGATGAGCCAATGGGCACAGGGGTGGCAGATGGAGATTACTTTAGATAATTGTGATGTACTGCATTTTGGAAAGGCAAATCAGGACAGGACTTTTACACTTAATGGGGAGTGCCACAATTTAAGAAGTGTTGCTGAACAAAGAGACCTTGCATTGCACGTTCACAGTTCCTTGAAAGTGGAATCGCAGGTCAACAGGATAGTGAAGAAAACTTTTGGTATGCTTGCCTTCATTGGTCAATGCATTGAGTATAGGAGTTGGGAGGTCATGTTGTAGCTGTATCAGACTCTAGTTAGGCCATTTTTGGAATACTGTATGCAATTCTGGTCTCCTTGCTAGAGCACGTATATTGTGAAACTTTAAAAGGATTTGGAAACGATTTACAAGGATGGAGGGTTTGAGCTAATAGGGAGAGGCTGAAAAGGCTGGAGCTGTTTTCCCTGGCGCATCTGAGACTGAGCGATGACCTTATAGAGGTTCATAAAATCATGAGGGGCATGAATAGGGTGAATCCCGGGGGGGCGGGGGGACACAGGTTTAGGCTGAGAGGGGAAAGATTTAAAAGGGACCTCGGGGCAACGTTTTCACGCAGAGGGTGGTGCTTCTCTGGAATGAACTGCCAGAGGATGTCTTGGAGGCTGATGCAATTACAACATTTAAAAGGCATCTCGATGAGTCTATGGATAGGAGTTTGGATGGGCATGTGCCAAATGCTGGCAAATAGGACTAGATTACTTTAAGATATCCGGTCAGCATGAATGAATTGGATTGAAAGGTCTGTTTCCATGTTACACAGCTCTAAGAGAGGGTTGATTTGAGAGAAGTTCAAACTATGAAGGATCTGGACAGAACAGAGTCACAGAAACACTCCCCATTAGTGGACTATTCAAGGACCAGAGACAATCATTAATCAAGGTGAGTGTTGGAAACAGCAATGGCGATACAGGGAATTTATTATGCAGCAAGTGGTTAGGATCAGGAATGTCCAAGTGTAGAGGAGGCAGTTTCAATTACATTGTCGAAAGGGAACTGGATACTTGTCTGAAATTTGCATAGCTACAGAGAAAAGGCAGGTTACTGGGGGCTCCTGGAGCGAGCCTTCACAGAAACAACAAGCTGAATGACCATTCTTCAATTCTTTTCTCTAATTTTTTTTCTGAATCTCTGAAATGCGTTCTCATCCTTCCTGGATTTTGGTACTCAGACTGGACATTGCCTTCCAAATGGGGGCAGACAAAAGGTTTTTTTAAAAAAGGTGACATAATATCCCTGCTTTTGCACTCTACGCCTCAACTTATAAAGTCAGTCTTTTCAGCCAGTGTTTTAATGTGTTCTGCCACATTCAATGATCTGTATGCATATGCTTCCTCAGGTCTCTCTGCCACCGTAATCTCTTTGAATTGTATGCTTTATTTAGCATTACATTTTCACCAAATTGTTCCAATTTGCATTTCTCCGAATTACTTTCTTTTTCCAATTCCACCGGCCTGCTATTTTTCTCACTGTTCAAAAGACTTCCATCTAGTGAAGCCCACGTCATGAATAAATATATTAAAAAGATCTCATGAAATTGTATCTTGGATGTCTAGGTCATTAATACAGATTATAAATGACTTGGATGAGGAGGTTAAGGGGTGAGTTAGTAAATTTGCAGAGACACAAAGGTTGGAGGTGTCGTTGATAGTATCGAGGGCTACTGCAGGGTAAGCCGGACTGAGAAATAGCAGACGGAGTTCAACCTGGAAAAATGTGAAGTGATGCATTTTGGAAGATCAAATTCGAATGCTGAATGTAGGATTAAGGACAGGGTTCTTGGCAGTGTGGAGGAACAGAGGGATCTGGGTGTGCAAGTACATAGGTCCCTCAAAGTTGCCACCCAAGTGGAGGTAGGGTTGTTAAGAAAGCATATGGCGTTTTGGCTTTCATTAACAGGGGGATCGAGTTTAAGAGCCACGGGATTTTGCTGCAGCTCTACAAGTGAGACCACACTTGGAATATTGTGTCCAGTTCTGGTCGTCCTACTATAGGAAAGATACAGAGGCTTTGGAGAGGGTGCAAAGAAGGTTTACCAGGATGCTGCCTGGACTGGAGGGCTTGCCTTATGAAGAAAGGTTGAATAAGCTTGGACTTTTCTCTCTGGAGAGAAGGAGGAAGAGAGGAGACCTGATCGAGGTGTACAAAATAATGAGGGGAATAGATAGACTTTTCCCCAGGGGCAGGATTGACTGGTATGAGAAGTCATAGTTTGAAGGTATTAGGAGGAAGGTATAAAGGAGATATCAGAGGTAGATTCTTTACACAGAGAGTTGTGAATGTATGGAATGCATTGCCAGCTGTGCTGGTGGAAGCAGAGTCATTGGGGACATTTAAGCGAATGCGAGACATGCACATGGATAGCAGTGAGTTGAGGGGTGCGTGGGTTAAGTTACTATATTTTACATTAGGATTAAATCTCGGCACAACATCGTGAGCCAAAGGGCCTGTTCTGTGCTGTACTTTTCTATGTCCTATGAAGAGTGACAGTCCTAATTCCAGCTCCGGGGAAGTACAACTTTGATCTTCAGACTGACCAAGGTTCACCTCTGCACTGGGTGACTCTGTCTCTTTGATGCCAAGGGCCCACAACCTTGTGGGCCAGCTGGTGATGTGGCCCGTCACCACAGCACGGTGTGGCTTCAACACGTCCCTGACATACCCGCGCTGTGCCAGGTGTTGCTGGGGGGGGCGGCCAGGGCCACAGGCTGATCTTCCTCACCTGCCATCTTCTTCCAGGACACGGATCCTTTCTTGTCCATCAGGCCCCGGTCAATCCATCGGTCCCAGTCCCCCGGGGGGCGGGGGGGTCAGAGACTGGGACAGGGAGGGCCCAAAGGCCGGAGCCCGCTGCAGGAGGAGGAGGAGGAGGAGGCACAGGGGAGGCCCGGCCCAGCTCTCTCCTGTCCCACGGACGGGCCCTGCTCCGCGCGCGAGGATGGCAGCGCGCGGGGAGAGAGGGGGAAGACTCTTGCTGCTGCACGGGGCGGACCGGATGGTTCCGGCTGGTGAGTGTGTTGGGGGGGGAAGGGGGAACGGGT
>NC_057724.1:3467543-3483643 GCF_004010195.1 Chiloscyllium plagiosum
CGAGGGACGGACCAGAAGCGGAAGGTCAGGCGGCGCGGGGTGGGAGAGGCAGAGAGAGGGAGAACGGGGAATGGTGAGAGGCTGGGAGAGGGAGGAGTTAATGAGGAAGGAGGAGAGAGCAGGGAAGGGCCTATTGAAGGGAGAGGGGGATTTGTGAGGTGAGGGGTATTTGAGGAAGGGGTTGACAATGAGCCTGCAGGCGTCATGTCAGCAGAGGAACAGCGGCAGCACAGTTTCTTTCGAGCCTGTGAAGGCTTAGAGGGTGCTGCCTGTCACTTTTCCTTCAAGCCCTCAGCTGGTCAGGCGCTGACCCTTCCTCCCAACAGATGCTAGTCGTTGGACAGAATCCCCAAGTTACTGCTTGTGTAATTTATCCACGGCCGGGACGAATGGCTTCCTATGCACCACTGGTATGTGATGTGAGAAAACATTGCACACATTCAACTTATGGATGTTTTCTAATCAACCTGTTCAGAGATATTATCTCTCAGTTTTCAGCAAGTGGAACTTGAAGTCAGGCCTCCTGGCTCAGATTAGGAACACAACCACTGTACTGCAAGAACCCCCTATTCTTGGGTATCGTGCAGAGCCTGGCAAATTGACCATCAACAATTCTGGTGAGGTTTACTGTTTACTTTGTAATTCCTCCTTTAGGGGTTCTGTTTCATTTGATTTATTTTTGCATGTTAACATTTTTTTTTTCAGTTTCATCTAAAGAATGTTGTTATAGAGTTGAAAACTGGTTTATTTCAGATTTTTAATATCCATAGTATTTTGTTTTTATGCTTAGAAATATTTAATCAGCTATAAAGACATCCTATGGTTGTTATTCATGCCACAGATTTCCTTCTCTCTCCTTCCTACTATTTTGTGTAAAGCAGTTCCTCTTTTGCTTTTCATTTTAATCATGCATAGTTTTTATCTGAACCTTCAACTATGAGGTCCATCTCCAGTACTATCATAGTTTCTAATGATTAGTACTGCCGTTCACTCTTTTTTCTTTCGGCAGCTTTATGATTTCATAGTAACAAGGAAAATTAAATTCCTAATCCGCCGTTTCTTTGAGCCAGTTTCCAGCATTGCCACCAGTGGTGACTTGTGCCTGCAACTCACCCACATCACCTATCACTGAACATGGATACACATGGCTGTATTAAGCCATCTTACTATGAATTTTCCATATCCAATCCTTCCTATTTCTGAACTACTCGTTATGCTGCTTGTCTTCGGGTCCCCAGTGCACCTTAGTTTCCCAGCCCCACAGCATCTGATAAACCCCTTGTGAAAACATCCATTGGTTCCTTGTTGTGGAATTGCCTCCTTAATCAGAATTGCTC
This sequence comes from Chiloscyllium plagiosum, assembly GCF_004010195.1. Lineage (NCBI taxonomy): Eukaryota > Metazoa > Chordata > Chondrichthyes > Orectolobiformes > Hemiscylliidae > Chiloscyllium > Chiloscyllium plagiosum. Next base: position 3,468,881 of record NC_057724.1, read on the forward strand.
ACTTCCCCACACACATTCATGCCACTCCTCTGAGCAAGTAATAACTTTATAGACAATAAGCTTGAGTTTCAAGGTGAAGCAAGATGCCTGGCCCCTGTAGTATCCCTATAATAGAGATTTTTAATTTTATTTTAATTGTTTATGGGTTTTAGATTAGATTAGATTAGATTAGATTACAGAGTGGAAACAGGCCCTTCGGCAAGGTGAAGCAAGATGCCTGGCCCCTGTAGTATCCCTATAATAGAGATTTTTAATTTTATTTTAATTGTTTATGGGTTGACGGCTTTGCTAGCCAAGTCAGCATTTATTGCCCATCCTTCATTGCCCAGAGGATAGTAACAAGGCACCCACTTTGCTCTGGGTTTGGTATCCAGACAAAGGCGGCAGATTTCCTTACCTAAAGGACATTCCTGAACCAGATGGATTTTATGACATTTGGCAGCCATTAAGCGATTACTCTTATACTAGCTTCTTATTCTAGATTTTTAATGAATTCAATTTTCACATCTGCCATGGTGGGGTTCTAACCCATATACTCAGCAGCATGACCAGTCCAGTGACTTTATCTCTATATCACCGTGGGTGGCACAGTGGCTAGCACTGCTGCCTCACAGCGCCAGAGACCCGGGTTCATTTCCCGCCTCAGGCGACTGACTGTGTGGAGTTTGCACATTCTCCCCGTATCTGCGTGGGTTTCCTCCGGGTGCTCCGGTTTCCTCCCACAGTCCAAAGATGTGCAGGTCAGGTGAATTGGCCATGCTAAATTGCCCGTAGTGTTAGGTAAGGGGTAAATGTAGGGGTATGGATGGGTTGCGCTTCAGCGGGTCGGTGTGGACTTGTTGGGCCGAAGGGCCTGTTTCCACACTGTAATGTAATCTAATCTAATCACTGCTTGCTCAGACCAGATCTCCCTTTTTTATGCTGAAAGCAGTAAATGAATGCCCTTTCCTTCTGTTCTGCAGCTCTCCACCATGGACAGTGCCACTGAGGGTTATCATTTTTACATCGGGCTTGCTCTTGCCATCAGTTCCAGCATTTTCATCGGAAACAGTTTCATCCTGAAGAAGAAGGGGCTGCTACGCCTGGCCAGCAAGGGGGTGATCAGAGCAGGTGAGAGGGTAGCAGAGAACCCTGACAGTCAGACAGACACCAGCAAATCACTGGTGGAGCTGGCTCTTAGACATGCTTTTGAAGTAGAAATTTACAAGTACTTTTCAGTTTCACTTGTACTGCGTTCTGCTGTCATCATAGTCTGGCACTGACCCATCCCTCATTCATCAGTCCCTTTGTGCTCTGGAGAACAGGTACTTTGGTGACACAAGGACATGCTATGACTGAGTCCTCACACAGAGCAACACTGTAAAAGGCTTAATGTTGCACTCGTACTACTTTATCAACTCACTTGCTGCATTCATACTGACACTGTCCCATTTCACTGAAGGTGCTCTCTCTACTCATCTTCTAAAGGTAATGATTGTGCTCTCCCCCTTTGAAGGTGCTGACCCTCTCTGCCCTTTTCTCGATTGTGCTAACTTCTGCCCACCCCTCCCTCGAGTTGCTTACTCCACACCCCTCTGCTAAAGGAGTTTGGACTGTCTGCTACTTAAAACAACAATGCTCTCCAGTACACCCCCTCCACATCCCAAACTTCCGCCCTTGAATCCCATCCCTTCAACTATAACAGGAATAGTACACCCCGCACCCACCAGTCCTTACTTTGCATTCCACCAATTTCCAGATACAACGCATCATCCACTGCCATTTCCGCCACCTACAGTCAGACTCCACCACAAGAGATATATTTCCCTCCCAACCCCTAACAGGATTCCACAGAGACTATTCCCTCCACGACTTCCTTGTTAGGTCGACACCCCCCATCAACCCATCCTCCACTCTCGGCAACTTTCCTTACCACCACAAGAGTTGTAAAACCTACCCCCTTCACCTCCATCCAAGGCCCCAAAGAATCCTTCCACATCTGGCAGAGATTTTCCTGCACATCCAAACACCTCACCTACTGTGTCCATTGCTCTCGATGTGGTCCCCTCTACATTGGGGAGGCAGGATGCCAACTTGTGGAATGTTTCTGAGAACACCTCTTGGACACCTGCACCAAACAACCCCACCGCCTCATGACCGGCCAAGGACGTGCAAGCCTCCTCCACTGTCAAATCCACTGTCAAATCCACTATCAAATCCAAGCCAGCCGACTCCTGGAGGAAGAATGCCTCATCTTCCCCCTTGGGACTCTCCAAGCACACGGGACTAATTTGGATTTCACCAGTTTCCACATCTCCACTCCCCACATCTTATCCCACATCCAACTCTCCAGCTCAGCACCATCATCTTGAACTGTCCTACCTGTCCATCTTCCTTCCAACCTACCCGTTTCATCCTCCACTCTGCCCTATTACCATCACCCCCCCGCACCTCCGTTTACGTATCGCCTTCCCAGCTACCTAGCCCCCAGCCCCATTTTCCCCCCCCCCCCTCCTATTTATTTGTCTGCCCTCTTGGCCCTGCCCCATTCCTGATGAAGGACCTATGCCCAATCCTGTTCCTTAGATGCTGCCTGACCTGCAGGAGCAGGATTGGGCATACGTCTTTCATCAGGAATGGAGCAAGGCCACACTTCTTAACGGTTTTTGGGAAGAGTTATAGCTCAGGTTGATGATAAGTAAGTAAGTTAGCTCGCTGAACTTGAAGGGTTGTTTTCAAACATTTGTCACCATACTAAGTAACATCATCAATGAGAGTCTCCGGTGAAGCGCTGGTGGTATGTCCTGTCTCTCAATTTATAGGTCTTGGTTTTCTTAATATGGGTGATATCATTTCTGGTTCTTTTTTTTTTCAGGGAAAGGTAGATAGGATCTAAATCAATGTGTTTATTGATGGAGTTCTGGTTAGAACTTCATGTCTCTAAGAATTCTTGTACGTGTCTTTGTTTCGCCTGCCCTCGGATGTGTGTGTTGTCCCTGTCAAAGTGGTGTCCTCCTTTGTCTGTATGTATAGAAACTAGTGATAGTGGGTCGTGTCTTTTGGTGGCTAGTTAGTGTTCATGTATCCTGGTGGCAAGTTTCCTGCTAGTTTGTCCGATATAGTGTTTTTTTTACAGTTCATGCATGATATCTCGTAAATGATGTTAGTTTTGCTGGTAGTGTCTAATGAATCCTTTAGGTTCATTAGTCGCTGATTGTGTGTTGGTAGGTTTATGGGCTACCATGATGCTAAGGGGTCTGAGTAGTTTGGAAGTCATTTCTGATATGTCTTTGATGTAAGGTAATGTGGCCATAGATTTTGGTTGTGTTGTGTCAGCTTGTTTGGGTTTGTTTTTGAGGAATCGGTGGATTGTTTAAATTGGGTACCCATTTTTCTTGAAAACATTGTATAGATATTTTTCTTCTGCTTTCTGTAGTTCTTGGGTGCTGCAATGTGATGTAGCTTTGTCTATTTATCCTATCCATGCCTGTCATGAGTGTATAAACTTCTATAAGGTCACCCCTCAGTCTCCAATGCTCCAGGAAAAACAGCCCCAGCCTATTCAACCTCTCCCGACGGCTCAAATCCTCCAACCCTGGCAACATCCTTGTAAATCTTTTCTGAGCCCTTCCAAGTGTCACAACAACCTTCCAATAGGAAGGAGAACAGAATTACACGCAATATTCTAAAAGTGGCCCAACCAATGTCCTGTACAGCCGCAACATGACCTCCCAACTCCTGTTCTCAATACTCTGACCGATAAAGGAAAGCATACTAAACACCTTCTTCATTACCTTATCTACCAGTGACTCCACTTTCAAAGTGCTATGAACCTGCACTCCAAGGTCTCTTTGTTAAGCCACACGCCGTAGGACCTTAGTGTATAAGTCCTGCTAAGATTTGCTTTCCCAAAATGCAGCACCTCACATTTATCTAAATAAAACTTCATCTGCCACTCTCAGCCCATCTGATCAAGATTCCGCTGTAATCTGAGGTAACCCTCTTCGCTGTCCACTACACCTCCAATTTTGGTGTCACCTGCAAACTTACTAACTATACCCCAGATGCTCACATCCAAATCTTTATATAAATGACAAAACGTAGTGGACCCAGCACCGATCCTTGTGGACCCACTGGTCACACGCCTCCAGTCTGAAAAACATCCCTCCACTACCATCCTCTGTCTTATGCCTTTGAGCCAGTTCTGTATCCAAATGGCTAGTTCTCCCTGTAATACATGAGATCTAATCTTGCTAACCAGTCCCCCATGGGGAACCTTATCGAATGCCTTACTGAAGTTAGTGTAGATCACATCTACCACTCTACCCTCATCAATTTTCTTTGTTACTTTTTCAAGAAACTCAATCAAGTTTGTGAGATTTCCCATGCACAAAGCCATGTTGACAATCCCTAATCAGTCCTTGTCTTTCCAAATACATGTACATCCTATCCCTCAGGATTCCCTCCAACAACTTGCCCACTACCGATGTCAGGCTCACTGGTCTATAGTTCCCTGGCTATAGGCTATAGGGCTAAGGGAATAGGGATAACCCCGGGAATTACAGTCCAGTTAGTCTTACTTCGGTGGTAGGCAAAGTAATGGAAAGGGTACTGAGGGATAGGATTTATTAGTATCTGGAAAGACACTGCTTGATTAGGGACAGCCAGCATGGATTTGTGAGGGGTAGGTCTTGCCTTACAAGTCTTATTGAATTCTTTGAGGAGGTGACCAAGCATAGGTTCAAGCGCCTGATTGGGCTCTGCCTGCTCCTATTTAACAGCTCGATGTGCTGACCAGACCCAACCTCTTCCTTGGAACAGGCAGGAGAATTGAATGTGTTGTCCCTCTTCTTGATCAGTAATTTCGATGGGCTGAATAGCTTCCAAATATCAGTGCGTAACAAGCTTGAGATGCTGAATGAGCTTCTCTTTTAACTGTGGAAATGTACAGTATCTGTCCGTGCTGTTGTATGAATGTCACAGGCACTTTAACAGCACATGACTGAATTTTGTCCAGGTTTTGCTGCACATGGACACAGATTGGTTCAGGAGCTGAGGGGGTGAGGGGCACATTGTTCTGAACATTGTGTGATCTTCAGTAACCCTCCCAACTTCTGATCTTGTGATGGCGAAAGACATTGATGAAACAGCTGAAGGTGTTTGTGCTAAGGAACTAACCTAAGGATCTCCTGAAGAAATGTCCGGGGACTGAGAAGACTGTCGACCATTGATCTCAAGCATCTTTCTTTGTACTCTGAAAGACCCCAACGAGTCGGGAGGTTACACCTAATTCCCATTCAGCTCAAATATATAGGTTGTCCCGATGACACCCTCAGTCAAATATTGCCTTTATATCGTGGCCATTCACTCTTCCCTGAGCCCCTATGTTCAACTCTTGTTCATATCAATAGGTGACGGTGCATTTCTTCTCACAGAGGATAATAGCTTTAAATTAAGGTTGTGTAGGTATAGGACAGATGTTAGGGGTAGGTTCTTTACTCAGCGAGTCGTGAGGGCATGGAATGCGCTGCCTGTGGGAGTGGCAGAATCAGAATCATTGGTGACCTTTAAGCGGCAATTGGATAGGTACATGGATGGGTGCTTAAGCTAGGACAAATGTTCGGCACAACATCGTGGGCCGAAGGGCCTGTTCTGTGCTGTATTGTTCTATGTTCTTGTCCTTACCGCTCATCTTAAACAGTAGCATCACGTTTGCCAACCTCCAGTCTTCCGGCATCTTACCCGTGACTATCAATGATACAAATATTTCAGCAAGGGCCCAGTAATCACTTCCCACAGAATTCTAGGGCACATCTGATCAGGGCCTGGGGATTTATCCACTTTTTCGTGTTTCAAGACATCCAGCACCACCACCTCTGTAATATGAACATTTTTCAAGATGTCACCATCTATTTCCAAACATTCTACACCTTTCTTGTCCTTTTCCATAGTAAACACTGATGCAAAATACTCGTTTAGTATCTTCCCCCATCTCCTGCGGCTTCACACAAAGGCTGCCTCCCTGATCTTTGAGGGGCCCTACTCTCCTCCTTAGTTACCCTTTCGTCCTTAATGTATTTATAAAAGCCTTTTGGATTTTCCTTAACTCTATTTGCCAAAGCTATCTCATGTCCTTTTTTTGCCCTCCTGATTGCCCTCTTATATATACTGCTACTGCCTCTATACTCTTCTAAGGATTCATTTGATCTATCCTGTCTATACCTGACATATGCTTCCTCCTTTGTCTTAACCAAACCCTCAATTTCTCTAGTCAGCCAGCATTCCCTATACCTACCAGCCTTTCCTTTCACCCTGTCTCTGGACTCTCGTTATCTTATTTCTGAAGGCTTCCCATTTTACAGCAGTCTTGTTACCTGCACACTTCTGTCCCTAATCAGCTTTTGAAAATCTTTGCCTAACACCGTCGAAATTAGCCTTTCTCCAATTTAGAACTTCAACTTTTAGATCTGGTCTATCCTATTCCATCACTATTTTAAAACTAATAGAATTATGGTTGCTGGCCACAAAGTGCTCCCCCACTGACACCTCAGTCACCTGCCCTGCCTTATTTTCCAAGAGTAGGTCAAGTTTTGCAACTTCTCTAGTAGCTACCTCCACATATTGAATCAGAAAATTTTCTTGTACACACTTAACAAGTTCCTCTCCATCTACTGCATCTACTTTAAGCCAAAAAAAGGAAGGAAACATACTTAATGCTCAAGAAAATAAAGCCTTAGAAAGACTTAAAAAAAAGACAAAAACATTATTATCCTATCTGCAGACAAGGGACGCATGACCGTTATTTTATATCAATACGACTATCTTGAAAAGGCAAATGCTCTGCTTGCAGATACTGACACTTAACGGCTAATGGCGATCGACCCAACCCCACAACGACTAAACAAAATCTTATCCTTTCTCACAGCACTTTATAAAATCAGGAGAATTAAACAGCACAGTCTTCCAAAACATGAAACCAGATGGATCCAACACACCACACCTCCATGAATTACCAAAAACACACAAACCTGGTGTCCCCCTCAGACCTATAGCCTCCCTACCTGGTACACAAACATACAGACTAACCAAAAACTAAAACACCTAATTGAAGATTCACGTCACTCCATTCACTCCACCCAAGAATTCTTGAAAACCACAAACACACCAAGATAGAAGAGGACAAAATAACGATCTCCATTGACTTTACAGCCTTTTTCACATCAATTAACATTGATGTAGCCAGAGAAACACTGGCATCACTACAAGGAAATTGAGGACCACAAACACCAGACAGCACCAACTTCATCAGCAAAGATAACATCCTCAAACGAGTGGACCTGTGTCTTACCACCTCCTTCACATTTAATAAAAAAGACCTACAAATAAATCAACGGACCATCTATGGGATCACCAATATCAGGACGCATAGTTGAGCAGTAATGCAAAGACTTGAACAAGCTTCCCTCCCATCTATCCAACTCAAACGTTAGGTCTGGTACGTAGATGACACCTTTTGTCATCACAAAACGGAACAGAATAGAGGAAATATACAACACCATCATCAATATCCTGACAGGCATAGAATTCACAAAACAGGAGGAGAACGACAACAGACTCCCATTCCTAGATGTGACGGTTGAACGTACAGTTAACGGAGAGCTTCAAACCAGTGTCTACAGAAAAACAACAAACACGGACCAAATACTTAACTTCAGAAGCAATCAACCCAACACCCACAAACAGAGCTGCATCAAGACATTACTTCAACGAGCTACATCACACTGCAGCACCCAAGAACTACAAAATGCAGAGGAAAAATACCTATACAATGTTTTCAAGAAAAACGGGTACCCAATAAACACAATCTGCCGATTCCTCAGAAACAAACCCAAATAAGCAGACACTATGCAAACAAAATCTATAGCCACATTATCTTACTTCAAAAACATCTCAGAAATGTCTTCCAGACTACTCAGACCTCTTGGCATCATGGTAGCCCACAAACCTACCAACAAACTTAAACAGCTACTAATGAACATAAAGAATCCATTAGATGCTACCAGCGAAACCAATGTCATTTACAAGATACCATGCAAGAACTCTTTTTAAAAAACCACTACATTGGACAAACTACCAGGAAACGTGCCACCAGGATACATGAATACCAACTTGCTACCAAAAGACATCCTAGGACAGGCAAAACAAAGACATTCATGAGAATTCGTAGAGGCATGGCATTCTAACCAGATCTCCATCAAGGAACACATTAATTTAGATCATATCTACCTTGCCTTGGTAAAAAGAATTGGAAATGACATCACCCACCTAAAGAAACCAAGACCTATAAATAGAGAGGTGGGACAATCCGCCAACGCTTCCCCAGAGACTGTCACTGATGATGTTACCTAGTGTGGTGATGAAACATCTGAAAACAAACATTCAAGCTCAGTGAGCTAACTTACATACTTACACTTTTTAACCTTACTAACCAGTCTACCGTGGAGGACCCTTGTCGAAGGCCATTTCGAATGTTTACCATTCTGCCTTCATCTGTTGTCTTGGTAATGTTTTCAAAATTGTGAGACACGATTTCTCATGCTCAAAGTCCTGATGACTATTCGTAATCAGTCCTTGCCTTTCCAAATGCATATAAACGCTGTGTCTCAGAAACCCCTCCTCCAACCCACCCACCACTGACGTCAGATTCACTGGTCTCTAGTTCCCTGGCTTTTCCTTCCAGTCTGTCTTAAAAAGTGGCACAACATTAAGCACCCTCCAATCTCCCAGAACCTCACCCATGGCCGTCAGTGATACAGTTAACTCGGCCTCCAAATCTCTTCCCTAGCTTCCCATAATGTTCTGCAGTACTACTGATGAGGCTTGCTTCTATCCCAATGACATTATAATGTTCCCAACCTCAGTCATAATGTTCCATACCGTGACATCACAATCCTGACTGGGAATAATGAGCTGGAAATCATATGCCACAAAGCCATGCTTTGGCACAAGTAAGAAATATGACCAGTTTAATCTCTAGCATGTTTAGTATCTTTGACAGTGACCACGCAAGGATAAAAGAAACTCGCACAAGGTTTCGTCAGTCTTCAAGAATATCAGAAACTTATTATATCAAACTTATCGTCTGATATGTGGCAATAAAATGATTAATTATTAATGCAATCTTAAACTATATCCCCTTTAAATGTAAACAATTAGCCGTGCGCATAGGTTAGATAGACAGATGAAGCAAACCGTTTTATTTAAGAATATCTTGTTGGAAAAATACAGGCAACAAAGTCTATTGATCAAAGTCTCAGCCAAACAGTGTGGAATTAAGTGACTTCTCACAGTTCATTTTCGGGGGAGGGGAGGGGAGGGGAGGGGTCATGTATTGACTGATGAATCTTAGTTCCGTAACTGGTCAGTTGAACCTACGTGATGGCTTGAATTAAAGACTTTTACATTTGGAATAATGTATAAATCTTGTTTTCAATCAAAAAGAGAGGAAGATCCTGCTTGCCTCCATATTTTTGAAGGTCTGAGCTCAGGCCTGTGATAAACTGCATTTAAACTAATACACAGCTTGTTGCAGAGGAGTCTTTTTTTCTTTTTCAAGATAATCAATTCCAGTTCCAGCAGGAAAACGCCACCATACAGTTTCACTTTCCTTCCAATTATATTTTAAAAAAGTTACAATCAAAGCCCCCCAGTTTCTGGTTTATATTTTAAAATAAATTATCTGTAGTCCATGCACCAAATTGATGTGACTGACTATAGGGCATTTTCATGACCATGGACCATAATCCCCGATTGCCTGTGGACCTACCTAACTTTAATTACAATGTGCTCGTTTTTCAAAACTAAAAGAAATGTAAAGGGAAAGGTTGATCTCAGATGCAAATTCAGTGACTGTCTGGGGACAGAGAGAGACTCTGGAAAGTCATATCTCTTGAGCTGTTAATGACACTTCAGTGGCAGAAAATGCACTGCGAACTGAACTTGTAACTGTAGAGTTATAGAGTGTTACATCATGAAGTAGTGGACAGCTAAGATGATTACATCAGAGTACAACGGGATCTTGATCAGGTGGGCCAATGGGCCGAGGAGTGGCAGATTTAATTTAGATAAATGTGAGGTGCTGCATTTTGGAAAGGCAAATCAGGGCAGGACTTATACACTTAATGGTAAGGTCCTGGGGAGTGTTGCTGAACAAAGAGTCCTTGCATTGCAGGTTCATAGTTCCCCGAAAGTGGAGTCGTATGTAGACAAGATAGTGAAGAACTTATTTGGTATGCTTGGCTTTATTGGTATAGGAGGTGGGAGGTCATCTTGCGGCTGTAGAGGACATTGGTTAGGCCACTTTTGGAATATTGTATGCAATTCTGGTCTCCCTCCTATAGGAAGGATGTTGCAAAACTTGAAAGGGTTCAGAAAAGATTTACAAGGATGTTCCTAGTGTTGGAGGGTTTGAACTAATAGGGAAAGGCTGAATAGGCTGGGGCTGTTTTCCCAGGAGCTTTGGAGGTTGAGCGGTGACCTTTATGGAGGTTATAAAATTATGAGGGCAATGGATATGGTAAACAGACAAGGTCTTTTCTCTGGGTTGGGGGAGTGCAGAACTCAAGGGTATAGATTTAGGGTGAGAGGGCAAAGATATAAAAGGGACCTAAGGGTCAACTTTTTCACACAGAGGGTAGTGCATGTATGGAATGAGCTGCCAGGGGAATTTGTGGAGACCAATGCAATTACAACATTGAAAAGGCATGTGGTTAGATATATACATAGGAAGGGTTTAGAGGGGTATGGGCCAAGTGCTGGCAAATGGGACTAGATTAATTTAGGATATTGGGTCAGCATGAACAAGTTGGACTGAAGGGTCTGTTTCTGTGCTGTACATTTCTATGACTCTTACCATGGAAAGAGGCCCTTCAGTCCATCATGTCCATGTCAATCATAAATCACTTATCTATTTACATCCTATTTCCTCGCACTTTGTCTTTAACCTTGTTTGTATGGTGCTTCAATTTTCATCTAAATATTTCTCAAACACTCTACTGGTTTCTGTGTCTACTAGAGACCCAAGTGAAGCCTCCAGTATGTCATGAGACATGGCCTTCCAGTCGGCACACTCTTGCCCATATGTCCATTTAGAATTGTTTGTCATATTGCCTGGATTAGATTCCCTACAGTGTGGAAACAGGCCCTTCAGCCCAACAAGTCCACACCGACCCTCCGAAGAGTAACCCACCCAGACACATTTCCCTCTGACTAGTGCACCTAACACTACGGGCAATTTAGCATAGCAAATTCACCTGACCTGCACATCTTTAGACTGTGGGGGGAAACCGGAGGAAACCCACGCAGACACGGGGAGAATGTGCAAACTCCACACAGCCTGAGGCTGGAATTGAACCTGGGACCCTGGTGCTGTGAGGCAGCAGTGCTAACCACTGAGCCAAAATGCCGCCCAGATACCTACCTACATGCAATCGAGATCTTGCCAAAAGTCTTACTGAAGTCTGTTTGGACTACATCCCTGCACAGTCCTCATCTCACACCTAGTCACATCCTCAAAAAATTCAATGAAGTTTGTGAAAGATGATTTTCCCCCGAACAAAGCCATGTTTACTATCCTTAATACATCTTGTCACTCCAAGTGGAGAAAAGTTCTGTCCTTCAGAAGTTTTTCTAAAAGTTTCTCTCCCAATGATATTAGATGCCACATTAATTATGTTGCAACCCTCTGGCACCTCACACCAAACAGTTTGAAAATTCATGTCAGAGTCCGTTCAATTTTTCTTCCTACCTCTCCCTCACCTCCCACAGCAATCTTGTGAAAGTCGGTCAGTCTGTGAACATGGTACTAAAATTGTCAGCATTCTGGATGAGAAATAAAATTGATGTTACATATTTTCAAGAATAAACAGAGTTATGAGTTAAATCCTGGTGTGTTTGTTTGTGGTCTAACACACTAGTATGCTGATCAGTGTGCTGTGAGAATCACAACACTTTCATCAGCCGTTAAAACACCTCTGCACTGTAGGTCAAAGATAAAGGAAAAGACTTCACTCTTAGTGCTGCCAACTGCAGAAAGGGTTAGAGGACAATGATATTTCAATCATTTACAAAGTTAAGAATCTAGAAATCGACTGTTCCGTTACTAAAGTTAACACTTCCAGTAACATCCATAAGAACAGCTTCAATGTTCAAATGTCCACTTTTTACAAACAATTCAGATACTGGTCATATTTTCTTTGTAACCTCCATCTCACTAGACGTATTTCTTATTTGTGTATTGTTTTCCCGTGTCTTTTTCATGTTTTGTAATTAATACTCACGTTTTAATTCAGAAACATTTGCTTAAATTTACTCCTTTATAAAGCATAAAGTTCATTTGGGTCTGGGAGAAAGATATCTAAAAGGAAAGGTTTTCCTTTTAAATTAAACTTAGTATGATCAACTGAGGGATGTTGCAAGTAATCAACAGGAGCCTCCTCCCCTAGAATTTGGTTTTGAGGTGTTGCACCTGAAACAGTAACAGACAGGGGTGCTTGCCTGGGAATAGGATTGAATCTGTGCCTTATCTTTGTCACTGGTTTCCATTAAACTAATGAGGGGAGCAGTCTTCACACTGACGTGTCCTGACATTTCCTCCTCTCTTGAAAGATATCACCACAGCAAGGTGAAGAGTTATTGGGGTTACCAGTGTAAGTCGATGGTTCTGCATTGTAACTCTATACAGGCAGGGTGTTGTTAGAAGAATACAGAGGGTCAATTTTTAACCAGCTGATTAACTCGTATCTTTCTTTTTAAAACTGGAAACCTTGGGATGTCCAACCTCCTCCGCAATAACACCATCTCCACCGCCAACTAGAAGAAGATTAAGAAAAAGAAAGAAAATGAATGGAAAGAGAAAGGAGGATGCAGCCACCCTGGAGCAGATGGGCTCAGGAGCTTGAATGCTACCTGGCATGTTGGCGCTGCTATCTAATATTCTAATCCACTTGACAGACAAACTGAAACTGAACCTAGTGGTGGTTCCACATTCAAAGAGGGTGGCACATTAGACACCACCAATCTCCTGCTTAGCAGTAGATCCATTACTTGCTCTCATGGCAAGGGATATGGATGTGTATGGGATACGTATGGAGCATATGTATAATGTAGGACCATGGTAGATTGTGAATGGGTGGGGATTGTAATGATGCAAGCTCTCCGGCTGTGCCACTTAGTGTAGTTTGTTTAATTCTTCTGTCCTCTTCCCACAGGTCAGGGTGGCCATGCATACCTCAAGGAATGGTTGTGGTGGGCCGGGCTTCTCACAAGTGAGTTTTGCACATGGTCCCAGGCAAGATTTCTTTAACCCACATTTGTTGACAATTTTGCACTAGCTGGGGCAGTGTTGAGGAGGGTCACAACTCAGGGTTAAGGATGCTGGATATGGTTCACCTTAAACAAAATCTATATGTACAAGGAACAGCAGATTGCAACCCATTGCTCTGTATTATTTATTCCAACTCATCTTTGCAATCTCAGCTTCTTCCTCTTTCCCCCCCCCCCCCCTCCCCTTCCAAGTCCCCCTGCTTACCTTCCTCCCTCAGGGTCTTCCTGGTCCCACCCACCTCCCTTACTGTCTTCCCGTTGGCCCTGTCCTTCTATTACAAGGTTTATAAAATCATGTTAACTTGGTGAAAAAGGAAGTTCAAGGCCTAGAAGATGTGACTGTTAAAGACTAAAAGGCAGCCATGTTCATTTTACTGAAAAAAATATATGGTGTTCTCACTTGGGAGACTTTTGCAGCAGCACCTATTCCAAAAGGTTTTGAAAATGTCAGGTTGTCAACAGTTATGCTTAAAATTGTCCATTTATTTCCATGTTTCAAGGGATTTTGGGGTCTCAAGAGTAACTAACAAGTATTTCTCCCTGAATACAAAGTCCATGTGATTCACTGAAAACAACAAATGCTGGAGATCATAGTGGGTCAGACAGCATCCATGGAGAGAGAGCAAGCTAACATTTCGAGTCGAGGTGACTCATCATCAGAGCTGAAGTGAAGCGTGGAGAGGACGGTAGTTATGCTGTAGTTTGTGAGGGATGGGGCTGGGAGTAGTGGGTGTAGGGTTCAGGTGAAGAAAAGACATTGATAGTTCAGATTAAGTGATCAGAATGTGACAATGGCAGAACAGTGGTGTCCTTCCTGCCAGAATTAAAAGGGTAGTAAGTAGGGAGGGAGGGAGGACAGGGTAACAAGTTAAAAGAAAAGGAAGAAATGTGATTCACATTGCTGTGGGAGATGGCTTTGAGAGAATAAGGGTTTTTAACAAAATCTCTGAGAACTGCTATGCAGAGGCAGCCTGCAAAAGCCTGGGAAACTGGCAGGAGCTAGAAGCAAAAACTCTGTATGGTTCACCATATAGGAATGCGGGGAGAAACTCACGCATGGATGAATTTATGAAGATTTGGAATTAAGTCTGAAACATTTGACTGGCTTGTGGGAGAGTGGAAATCAACAGGAAATCCTGTACCATGAAAGATCTACAGTTGAATGTGTCTAGGTGCAAATGCAAGGATGCTGAGAGTCACTTTGACTGTGCGCGTCTGTGTGTATCTGTGTCCGTGTGCATGTGAGAGTGTGTGTGTGTAGTACAGGTGATCACCATTGCACTACACACACACACACACACACAGATATTCCTACACACAGACACCCACACACACCCTTATAGACACACAGACTCCCACACATACACCCCCTCACAGACTTAAGACACTCTGCACTCACTA
>NC_057724.1:3483833-3502322 GCF_004010195.1 Chiloscyllium plagiosum
CACTGTATTCTAACAGATGAAAGGCTTAACAGACAATCAATTCTTCAATATATAATTTCAGTTACATCACACTGCAAATTTTTGCTATAAATTCTGTGTTACGATCGATCCCTCCACAATCATCTGATGAAGGAGCGTCGCTCCGAAAGCTAGTGTGCTTCCAATTAAACCTGGTGTTGTGTGATTTTTAACCTTGTGAATCATGGTTTCCTTAGTATGGGTCACTATTGCTGGTGCTCTGTGCTCCTGGTTCATTCTCTAACTTCTGTCTGTCCTGTTTTGCAGTGGGTTTAGGAGAAGCTGCCAATTTTGCTGCCTATGTCTTTGCTCCAGCAACTCTGGTCACTCCGCTGGGAGCCCTTAGTGTCCTTGTGAGGTGAGCAAACATCTGACATCACTTAGTTCCAGCTCCAATTCATCTCTATCTTGCCAGTCTACAGTTTCACAGACCCTGACCATACACCAGTCCTTCAAATATATGGTCATTTGTGGTGCTCAGACCAATGAATGCAGTTGTTCTGTCATGGAAGTCAAGGGTAACACCACTCATACCTCAGGTCCTTATCCATGCAGTTTACATGAGCTGCACTGGGAAACTGTCTCCTCTCCCCATGACAAACGCTCACTCACTGTCTCCCTCCAGTTCAGTGACAATGGGGTATCTCAATATCCAAGGATTGAGTGACATCAGGACTGAGCTGGAATCCAGGAACATGAGTAATCCAGTTCTACAGCATGAAAAGAGGCTCTTCAGCCCAGAGTATGTTTTTAGGCAACTGACTGTGTGGAGTTTGCACATTCTCCCCATGTCTGCGTGGGTTTCCTCCGGGTGCTCCGGTTTCCTCCTACAGTCCAAAAATGTGCAGGTTAGGTGAATTGGCCATGCTAAATTGCCCGTAGTGTAAGGTGAAGGTGTAAATGTAGGGGAATGGGTCTGGGTGGGTTGCTCTTCGAAAGGGCGGTGTGGACTTGTTGGGCCGAAGGGCCTGTTTCCACACTGTAAATAACCTAAACTAATCTAATCTAATCTAAAACACAGTGGGGTAGGTACAGCACGTGATAGAATAAGCTCTGTACCTTTTAAGAACCAAAAGTAAAGCTTTCTCCTCTTTTAAACTGAAACTATAGCTGCCTCTACCCTTCTAAATAGAACATCACAAACTACACTGTCGCCATCAAATACTCCTAGGATAAGTATAGCACAGAGTTAGACACAGAGTAAAGCTGCCTATTCTTTTAAACTGCATGTAGAACAGGGACAGTAGGGAAGTTAAGGCCGGTGAGCCTTACATCAATGGTAGGGAAATTATTGGAGAAGGTTCTTAGAGATAGGATTTACTTGCGTTTAGAAAAATGGCTTAGATTAAGTAATCAGAAGGCCGCATGGTTTTGTCCAGAGAAGATCATGTCACACAAACTTGATTTTTTTTGAGGAAGTGACAAAGATGTTTGACAGGGCAGTAAATGTTTGCCAGTGTGGACTTTAGCAAAGCCTTTGACAAGATCCCTCATAAACAGACTGATTCAAAATGTGAAGCCACATGCAATCTGGAGAAAGTGAGGACTGCAGATGCTGGAGATCAGAGCTGAAAATGTGTTGCTGGAAAAGCGCAGCAGGTCAGGCAGCATCCAAGAAGCAGGTTTCCTGAAGATTCAAGGGCTCATGCCTGACCTGCTGCGCTTTTCCAGCAACACATTTTCAGTTCTGATCTCCAGCATCTGCAGTCCTCACTTTCTCCCAGATGCCAGGGTCAGGGATGTCTCGGATCAACTCTACAGGGTTCTTAAGGGGAAGGGAGAGCAGCTAGAAGTCATGGTACACATTGGTACCAATGACATAGCTACAAAAAGCAATGAGGACATGAAATTGAATATGGGGAGTTAAATTGGAAGCTAAAAGGCAGACCGATCAGAGGATTACTACCGGTGCCACAGGCTAGTGAGGCGAGGAACAGAGAGCGAATGCAGCTGAACACATGGCTGTAGAGCTGTGTAGGAGGGAGGGCTTCACATATGTTGATCATTGGGGTGCCTTTTGGGGAAGGTGGGAGCTGTACAAGGAGGACGATTTGCACCTGAACTGGAGGGGCACCGATATCCTGGGCAGGAGGTCTCCCACAGTTCTTTGGGAGGGGTTTAAACTAGTTTGGCAGGGGGATGGGAACTGGAGCTATGGGTCAGAGGATGGGGTAGCTGGTGAACAGGCAAACACATTGTGCAGAGAGTCTGTGGGGAAGGATAGACAGTTGATAAGGCAAAGTTGCCGTCAGTGTGATGGGTTGAAGTGTGTCTATTTTAACGCAAGAAGTGTCAGGAATAAGGGTGATGGGAATTTGTGTTGCAGACGTTTCGTCCCCTGTCTAGGTGACATCCTCAGTGCTTGGGAGCCTCCTGTGAAGCGCTTCTGTGATCTTTCCTCCGGCATTTGTAGTGGTTTGAATCTGCCACTTCCGGTTGTCAGTTCCAGCTGTCAGCTGCAGTGGTCGTTATATTGGGTCCAGGTCGATGTGCTTATTGACTGAATCTGTCCTGGACCTGGATCCAATATACCAATATGCAACGGACAGCTGGAACTGTGCTTCACAGGAGCTCCCAAGCACTGAGGATGTCACCTAGACAGGGGACAAAACATCTGCAACACAAATTCCCAGCTCGGCGAACAGAACCACAACAACGAGCACCCGAGCTACAAATCTTCTCACGAACTTTGAATTTAATAAGGCTCCCCATGGCAGGTTCATTCAGACAGTAAGGAAGCATAGGATACAGGGAAATGGGACTATCTGGATACAGAACTGGCTGGCTCAAAGAAGACAGAGAGTATAAGTGGATGGAAAGTATTCACCCTGGAGCTTGGTGACCAGTGATGTTCCACACAGATCTGTTCTGGGACCTCTGTTCTTTGTGATTTTTATAAATGACTTTGATGAGGAAGTGGAAGGGTGGATTAGTAAGTTTGCTGATGACACAAAGGTTGGTAGTTGGAGGGTGGTGGGTAGTTGGAGAGTTGTGGGTAGTGTGGAGGGTTGTTTTCGGTTGCAGTGGGAAATTGACAGGATGCAGAACTGGGGTGAAAAGTGGCAGATGGGTTCAACCTGGAAAAGTGTGAAGTGATTCATTTTGGAATGTCGAATTTGAATGCAGATTACAGGATTCTTGGCAGAGTGGAGGAGCAGTGGGATCTTGGGGTCCACATCCAAAGATCCCTCAAAGTTGCCACCCACATTGATAAGGTTGTTCAGAAGGCTATGGTGTTTTGGCTTTCATTAGCAGGGGGATTGAGTTTTAGAGCCATGAGGTTATGCTGCAACTCTATAAAGCCCTAGTTAGACCACACTTCGAATATTGTGTTTGGTTCTGGTCACGTCATTACAGGAAAGATATAGAAGCTTTAGAGAGGGTGCAGAGGAGATTTACCAGGATGCTGTCTGGACTAGAGAGAATGCCTTATGAAGGAAGGTTGAGGAAGCTGGGCTTTTCTCATTGGAGCAAAGAAGGATGAGAGGTGACTTGATCGCGCTATACAAGATGACGAGAGGCATATATAGAGTGGATAGCCAAAGACATTTTCCCAGGGTGGAAGTGGCTATCACAAGGCACAATTTTAAGGTAATTGGAGAACGTTTAAGGGAGATGTCCACAGAGAGTAGTGGGTGCCAGCAGTAGTAACAGAATCAGATACTTCAGGGACATTTGGGTGATTTTTTGGATGGGCATATGGATGATAGTAAAATGCAGGGTATGTACGTTCATTTGATCTTAAAGTAGGATAAAAGGTTGGCACAAAATCAAGGGCTGAAGGACTTATACTGTGCTGTGCTGTTCTATGTTCTAAAACTGGATAAGGTGGTCAAGATGGTCAATATGGCATGCCTTCATCTGTCATGGCAGAGAGTATGAAAATTGGCAAGTCATGTTAGAGGTGTATAGACCTTTAGTTATGCCACATTTGGAATATTGTATACAGTTTGGGTCACCACACTACCAAAAGGATATGGAGATTTTGGAGAATGTTCAGAAATGGTTTATTAGGATATTGCCTGCTTTGGAGGGTATTAGCTATGAGAGATTGGACAAACTTGTGTTTTTTTCCACTCGAACATTGAAGGATGAGGAGTGACTTGATAGGAGTTTATAAAATTACGAGAGACATGAATAGAACGGATAGTTGGTAGAAATAATTGGCTGCACGGTGGCTCAGTGGTTAGCACTGCTGCGACCCAGGTTCGATTCCAGCCTCAGGCGACTGTCTGTGTGGAGTTTGCACATTCTCCTCGTGTCTGCATGGGTTTCCTCCCACAGCCCAGAGATGTGCAGTTTAGGTGGATTGGCTATAGTGTCCATGGATGTGTAGGCTAGGTGGGTTAGCCATGGGGAATGCAGGGTTACAGAGTAGCAGAGTGGGTCTAGCTGCACTTCAGAGAGTTGGTGTGGACTCGATGAGCCAAACGGCCTTCTTCCACACTATAGGGATTCTATGAAATATCGTTTACTAGGAGACATGGGTTTAAGGTACAAGAGGAAAGGTTTAAAGGAGATGTAAGAAGCTAATTGTTTTTTCACAGGGTGGTGAGTGCCTGGAATGCCCTGCCAGAGGAGGTGGTGTAGGCAGTTACTTTAGTCATGTTTAA
This sequence comes from Chiloscyllium plagiosum, assembly GCF_004010195.1. Taxonomy (NCBI): domain Eukaryota; kingdom Metazoa; phylum Chordata; class Chondrichthyes; order Orectolobiformes; family Hemiscylliidae; genus Chiloscyllium; species Chiloscyllium plagiosum. The sequence goes on from NC_057724.1 coordinate 3,488,465, forward strand.
GAGGTGTCTTTACAAATGTATAAATAGGCAGGGAATAGAGGGAAGTGGACCGCATAGAGGCAGAAGGTTTTTAGTTGAGAAAGACGTCATACAGTTTTGCAGTCTGTTCTTGTATTGTCCTTCATTCTAAAGCTCTCAAAATTGTCTGGATCAAATACTCCCATGACAGAGATAGCATGGGGTTAGAGGCAGACCAAAGCTCCCTCTATTCTTTTAAAATGAAAGTAAAGCTTCCCCCTCTCTTTAAACAAAGTAACCTTTCAGAAGTGAAAGTAAAGATACAGAGTAAAGCTTCCTCTAATATTTTAAACAAAGTAAATGTCTGTCAAAACTATCTATATCAAACATTCACAAGATCGGAACAGTATGGGGTTTGATGCAGAGGAAAGCTGTTTCTACACTTTTAAACCAAAAGTAAAGCTTCCACAATCCTTTTAAACTGAAAGTAAAATTCCCTTGACACCATCCCCATGAAACACTCCTGGGACAGGTACAGCACAGGGTTAAATACAAAGCAAAGCTCATCTATTCTTTTAACCTGAAATTAAACTAGCTCTGCACTCCCAGGAGAGATACAGGGCAGGGTTAGATACGAATTAAGGATTAGAGTCCCCCTATTCTTTTAATCTGAAAGTAAATGGAAATTAAAGTTCTCTCGACACCATTCCCATCAAACACTCCTGGGACATGGACAGCATGGAATTAGATACAGAGTCGAGCTTTAAACTGAAAGTATAGCTCTGATGACATTGTCCCCATCGAGCACACACAAGATAGGCACAGTCCGGGGTTAGCTACAGAGTAAAGCTTCCTCTAAACAGTCCTCTAGAAACCCTCCCAGGGCAAATATAACATGGAGACTGGTCCTATCCCTCAGTTGTTTATGTCGTTTAAAGAGCAATTACTATCCCTGCTGTACACACAAGTGCGATCCGTGGAGTAGCTACATTTGAGGAAACTGTCGTTTGGCTTTAGATCTCAGGCTTAGTGGTTGTGTCTGTCTCATTATTTTGCATCTACAATTTAAGATAATTGCAAGTAGCTATTTGAATTTATTCCAGACCTTTCGGACTTTTAATGTAACTACAGGATTAGGTCAACTCCTATTTGCTTGTCCTTTTCATATTTTAAATTATCAATGTATCTGGAATGAAAGAATGAGCTCTCAGCTGCATTTCCTTCCCTAACACCATTGGGTGTTTACCTGCAGCACATGAACTTCAGTGGTTCAAGAAGGCAGCTCACCACCACCACCTCACGGGCTACTAGGGATAGGCAGTAAATAGCGGCCATCCAGCAACACTGACATCCCGCACAGGCTGTCGTGGATGGGGTCAAGTCAAAGTTCAAAACTGTTGTTTGTCGGACCATGTGAAGACTGAAAGAGATATAAAGTTTCAGGGAAAGTATATCTCAGTGATTTCTCCATAATGTGCAAGGATGAGATTAGTTGGAGATGGCTCTTTTGATCTTTGCAAGCTACTTTCAGTGTTGATGGTTTTCTGCAGGGCCTTTGCATGTGCTAATCAAAAGTCCTTGCTTTCTCCCCTCTCTACAGTGCTGTTTTATCCTCTTATTTTCTAAATGAGAGCCTTAACCATCATGGGAAGATGGGCTGCATCTTGAGTATTTTGGGATCGACAGTGATGGTAATCCATGCCCCCCAAGAGGAGGAGGTTGGCACCTTGACTGAAATGGTGGAAAAGCTCAAAGATCCAGGTAGGCCAAATATTGCAAAGTAAAACCTCATAGACTGACAACTGTTTAAAGGAAATCTGCAACTACTACAGAGCTCAGTTCCTCACTGTATAGTTGTTCTAATTCTACAAAATCATGAATTTATTACAGGAGAAGCCATTTGGCTATATGGCAGTATATTCCTCCCCAGGAGAATGACTTGTATATGAGCAGTGAACGGCAACAGGCTATTCGGTTGTTTGAGCCTGTTCTACCATTCAATAAAATTATATCTGATCTTAATATAACCTCATCCGTATTGTTTCCAACCCCACTGATTAACAGTCTAAGAATCTACCTACCTATGCCTTAAAATATTCAAGGGCTCTGTTTCCACTACTTTTTCTGAGAGTTCCAAAGACCCTAAGAGAAAACAAATTCACTTCATCTGTTTTAAATAGGTGGCCCCTTAATTTTAATGACCCCGAGTTCTAGATCCTCCAATAAGAGGAAACATCCTTTTCACATTAACCCAAGCATAATTTCTCAGAATCTTATGTTTGAATAAAAGTTACCTCTTACCTCAGCAGATAAATAAGGTGACCAATCTGTGTACAATACTATTATTCCTACAGAGGCAGTAGGGCATGGTAATGTCACTGGTCCTGTGATCCAGAACCTCAGACTAATGTTCTGGCACTGCAGAAAATTTGAATTCAACAAAATAGCTGGAAAATAAAAGCGGGACCAGTGGTGACCATATAAATATTATAAATTGTCCTAGAAAGCCATCTATTTATTATCATTTTAGAGAAAGAACTATGTATCCATACCTGGACTGACCTATGTGTTGGTTGAGATTGACAGCAATATGTTTGGTTGACACTCCTGCCCTCTGGGTAATTAGGGGTGGGCAATAAATACTGGTCTAGCTAGTGATGCCTATATCCATATTAATCCCTTTTGATAGTTACCATTCAACCTGCTTCACATCCCTGATGGTCTAATTCAAAGCAAATATATTTCTCATACTTCCATTTGCCTGTCTGTTCTATTTCTTAAACCTATTCAGTGTGCTGATGTAGTTCAATCACACATGAGAGCCATCACTTAAACATTTAATACCATTTAAATTCAACTCGTGTCTGGCTTGCAGGTTTTATTGTGTTTGCAATATGTGTCGTCACCAGCTGCCTGACCCTGATCACTGCAGTAGCCCCCCGCTATGGGCAGAAGAATGTGCTGGTCTACATCCTGATCTGTTCCATCATCGGCTCCCTCTCCGTCTCTTGTGTCAAGGGCCTGGGGATCGCCATCAAGGAACTGTTTATGGGTCGCCCTGTGCTGGTGCAGCCAGTGACCTGGATCCTGCTAGGCTGCCTGATACTCTGTGTGAGCATACAGATTAATTACTTAAACAAAGCCCTGGACATTTTCAACACCTCCATTGTTACACCCATCTACTATGTCCTGTTCACCACTGCTGTCATGACCTGTTCAGCCATCTTGTTCAAGGAGTGGTATCACATGACCATAGACAACATTGTGGGCACGATAAGTGGGTTTGTCATCATTGTTCTTGGGATCTTCTTGCTCCATGCCTTCAAGAACATCAGCTTCACCCTTGGTACCCTACCCCCATTCATCAGGAAGAGTGAACCTGGCACCATGTGGACCAACATGACACAGCATCAGCAGTATCCAGGTCTGCCAGAGCAGGAAACTGAAGTCCTCATCTGCCCAAGTGAAGTTGGGATTGTGCATGGTTTCACCTGAGGCCGGATCTCAAATGAAACAGGGCTGAATGGGCTATCAATGGATATGATGGGCGATGGAGTGAGTTCAGAACTTGCAAAGTTCTTCTGCAGAAATCCAGTTTGGCAATACTCACAGTTAAAGCTTGTGCCATTTTCCCTTCTGTTAATATGATTCTCTTCTTCCCTTAACTTGGGCCATAAACCCTTTGCTGCTTGATTCAGTGCTGTTTGAACTAAAGGGGAGTTTGGCCAACACCACTTCATGTAATTGCATTACTGTGCTTACTAATAACTGACCCTGAAGGAGTGTTTGTTTCCTGGTACTAAAAGGCTAGAAAGATGTAAATATGGCTATTCAAATATACGAAGGCTGGAGCAGTGGAATCTCCCTGCAGGATCACCTCATTCATTCTAAAACTATGCAAGACTCAAGTATCAAAGTTCTGTAGACTCTACCCTACACAGTTCCATGACTCCTACACCTCACCTCTGAAATACTGTGTCACAAATACAAATTTAACAGGCCAAGAAACATTTTATTACTATATATTGTAACAAAAGTAATGCATCAGTCAGCAGAGCACAAATGTCAGTCTATTGTCTTTCACCAGCTGAAAATACTACTTTCACAATATATCCCACTAAATTGGAAAATGTGTGCCAACACCAGGAGGGATAATCAGCTTTGAGAAATGCCACTGCTGTCATGATTTTTTTGCTGCCAATACACTGACAGTTTATATTATTTTGATCACAAACACCAGCCGTCACTAATCAACAGCAGGTCAGTAACCATGCTCGTACATTCCAGTAAAAGATGGTCTGTCCCAATACAATCCAAACTCAGTAGAAATTTCAGCTCAAAGGTTAATGGAGCTGGGGCTCTAAGAGGCTATTACAGTAGAAAATGTAATCTGCACAGTAACTGTCCTGGAAGAGTTTGTTAGAAAAGATGAGCTTCAGCTTCAACATATTAAGCACTAGTAGGGACAGGGACAGCATGGGGTTAGATACAGAATGAAGCACCCAAGACTGGTACAATATCGGGTTAATTATAACTGTAGAAGGAACTTTACTTAGTAGAGTCAGCACAGTGTTAAATACAATGATGGGGACACTGAAGAGGGAGATTTACTCTGTATCTAATCTGTACTCTGTCAGAAGGCAAGTGTTTGATTCTCACATTGTACCATACTAATAGAACATGTTGTATACTCATTGCTGACACCTCCATGACTGCAGTAACAAGTTTTCTGTCACTCGAGCTGAGGACCATGGTAGTGATATGACATAAAAAGCTATGAAACTGAGGGCGGTGATGCTGTTCCAGAGGATCACACCAATGAGTTATTCTAACAGTTTGATAAAACCAGGTGCTGACTGGATAACTCATCTTGCACAGAGGATGGGTAACTTGTAGCTTCATCCACTAAGTACAAATTCCATTGGAAGCATGCAAAAGATGCTCTTACCCTCTAATCATTTAGCTCTAAGTGAAGGCATTGCATGAATCTGATTGGAAGTTCAAGTTAGTGCCCATAGTCTTGTCACTTTGTTGAAAATAGAGTAAAACAGCTCATCTGTGCCTAAGTTCCAAAGTTGCTTCTGATTGTTTTGGATTGGGTTGGGATATCTGGTCGACATGGATGAGTTAGACCAAAAGGATCTGTTTCTATGCTGTACTTCTCTGTGACTAATTCCCAGCAACTGTATTTAATGTGCTCTGGCTGTGACAATTCTGCATTTACCTGCTTTAAGTTCCAATAATGCCTGCTAAATTGTTTTTTTTAATGAAAATGGTTGGGGCAGCAGTTTCTCAACACAATTTAATGGGACTCTCCTGTTATTTCAGTAGAACACTGCCTGAGGGTGTCTCTAAAGTATTCAGTTTGTTCAGCTTGTCAGCAGAGCTTTTCAATCTTTACACTCAAGATTGTCCGGTTATGGAATGAGGAGCACAGAAGACCCTCACCCCACCACCACGGGAAGATCATAGATACGGAACATTGAACGCTGTTCAATTCTGTCATTGTGGGAAAATCAGACATAGATTTCCTGTCCCCTTCTCTGGCTGAAATCTTGTACTGTCACCATGTGAAAATCACGATATAGATCCCTGTCCCATTGTGAAAATCACAGATGTGGATTCCCCATCCCAATTTCATTGTGAAAATCACAGACACAAGCCCTCGTTTTGTTCTGCTACCATGTGAAAAATCAGATATGAATTCCCCCAACTTGTTTTGTGTGAAAATCATGAATCCCACTCTGAATAGACAATTTATCTGGGACACCAGATTTAATTTTTCATGCTGAAGACAGCACGTAGATCATCCCCACTATGTTTTATTGTATTGAGTGCATGTTTGTGTTAAAAACGCCACCGTGCTTTATTTCTGGATGGTAAGACGATCATACAGGAGACTCAGTATCAAGGACATAATAGCCCGATTTAAGGTCCTTCCGAGAGCAGTCGGGGCTAGCAGGTCCCATAGAGCTGTGCCCCAGCAATGCTGCCTGCCCATTCTGCACTGTGCCTGACACGCACTGCGCCATGTGTTGAGGCAAGTCTTTTGTGCCGCTGTTCCACAGTATACTCCTGCTCACTCAGTCACTCAGACTCTCTGGTGACATCCTGCTTTTTTGTGTCTGTTCCAGTCGATTGAGGATGAACTGGCTGGTGTCGATAAAGCGTTCCACACAGTTCACAAAGCAGGTTTCTGTTCTGCTGTCGAGCCGTGGGCCTGGTTTATCCATACACTTATCCTGCCAAGGAAGAGGACAATCATCAACAGGACAGGAAGTGAGGTGTTGTGACCTGATCAAATTCAACGTCAAAGGAATCGGACGGAAATGGGGAACAATTCTGGCCAGTCGTGACTACTTTCAAATAGAGACAGAATAAACTTGCTCGTTAGTTACATTAAACATCTGTAAGGGAGCATTTTGGAATCTTTCAAGGTTAAATCATTCAATTTTTGCACAACAAAATAATTGGAAGCCGTCAACAAGAGAAAGTAACAAACATGAGACTCTGTGGTTAGTACAGCTGCATCACAGTACCTGGGATCGATTCTAGCCTCAGGCAACTGTGTATGGAGTTTGCACATTCTCCCCGTATCTTTGTGGGTTTCCTCCGGGTGCTCTGGTTTCCTCCCGCAATCCAAAGGTGTGCAGGTTAGGTGAATTGGCCATGCTAAATTGCCCATAGTGTTCAGGGATGTGTAGGTTATGTGTTTAGTCAGGGGTAAATGTAGAGTAATGGGGAATGGGTTTGGGTGAGATACTGTTTGGAGGGTCGACGTGGACTTGTTGGACCAAAGGCCTGTTTCCACATTGTAGGGATTCTCTGATATCTATGAAGTGGCATACAGCATCTCATCCTTTGAGCCTGCTTCACAATTCAGTAAGAGCAGAACTGACCTTCCACCTCAACCTCACCTTCCTGCAGTATCACAGAATCTTTTAAAACCAAAAGCATAAGAAAACATTGCTGAAGAAACTGAGGTGGTTACTGGACAGAAAACGGTTAATGTTTTGAGTCCTTTTGACTCGTCTTCAGAATTTTTTTTCCCTTTGTTTTATTTCAAATCTTCAGTATTCACAATTCTATTTTACTTTGCACAAGAAAGCACTAACTTTTTCAGATATATGATTTGTAAACAAATAAGAACTGACTACAAAAGAACATGGATAGGTAAAAGAATGGGCAGACTTGTGACAAATGTAATTTAATGCAGAGTGTGAAACAAGACATATTATGAAGGAAGAGATAAGGGAGGGAAACACGTCAGCCTAATGGCACAATTAAAGCGTGTGTGCAGAACAGAGGGACATAAGACTGTATGTGCAGGATATATGTATCAGTGAAGATGGTGGGACTTGAGTGTGAGATTAATATTGCATATTGGATCTCATCAAAAATAGAAGTGTTGAGTGCAACATCAAGGAATTTATGTAGAACCTTAATTACACCCTGGTTAAGTTGCACTGAGAGTATTGTGTTCATTATGGTCACAACACTCAAGGATGAGAGCATCCTCAAATACCTGCAGAGGAGAATAGCCAGAATGGCTCAACAGACAGGTGCAGGAGTGGGGTGGGGTGGTGCATTTTAGTTCCAGGGTCAGTTTGGAGAAGCTAAGTAAATTTCTTTGGAGCAGGGAAGTTTGAAGGAAGATTCATGCAGGGTTTTTTAAACTTTACTTAGATCAACTGTAACACTTCAACTTTTAGATTCTTTATCTCTTATCATAATAGTGGATTCTTTATTTCCAGTGCTACTTTCCAATGTCAATTTGAACATCACCCACTGTGAATGACGTCCCTCTGCCAGAAAGACACCCCCAGATCTACCCTGTGAATACTGACCTAAACCCGGGGGACCTCCCTGTGAATACTGACCCACTCCTGGAAAGCCTCTGCAAATGAAGAGCCTCTCGGATCCCTGATAATTCCAGAACAATCCCAAGGTCTCTTTGTAAAGCAGAGCTAGTCCTGGGAACACCCGGAAATACTGAATCCACTCCTCTGGGAGTACATTTAACTCCTAGAAAATCCCCTTGAAAATTAACACATTCTCATGGGATCTCTTGTAACGACTAACACACTTAGGGACCCTCCCTTTTAAACATCAATATTACACACAGCCAAAACGTTCCTCCATCGATTGACACCTTGACTTGCTCACTGCTGGACGGTTCCCTGACCTGACCCTCTTGTGCTGTTTTTGAGAGAAACTCACTTCAATTCTGGAATTTGATCTCTTGTTAAACATTAACCTTTATGGTTAGCAAAACATAAAAAAAAACACACCACTCATTACCCCCACTGAACACAAATGGAGGTGAATTCTTCCAGAGAAGACTGTAATGCCTGTAGCTGGCATTTATTGTCTCACACTAGTGATGCACTGCTGTTCGCTTGCACTCTGGAACAGGCTGTTCAGATTCCTGCAAGAACGTGGTGAAGAGCTGACTGGGGTCCACGGTAAAGTTGGCCCAACATGCTCTTGCGAGGCCACATCCACACACATCAATTCAATTCTTTAGGTTGGTTGAGGATATGGGAGTATTTTCAGCAACCAGGCTCAGTGGGCCATGAGGCCATGTTTCTCAACTTATGTATACTACTCCCTCCATCAGCACCACCTCCCCCAACCCAATCCTATCTCCCCTGGAATCTAAGCCCAAGTTTTAGCAGAGCCAAAATAGCAGAGAAACTGCTAGTTACAGAATTGTTATAGTGCAGGAGGCAGTTATTTGTTCCATCATGCCTGCATAGCTGTTCAAAAAAGCAGCATTACCTATTGCCAATCTGCTTTTTCCCCATACCCTTGCACATTATTTTTAATCCACATAATTATCCAATGCCCTCTTGAATGCCTCAATTGAAACTGCCTCCACCACACTTCCAGGCAGTGCATTCCATGCCCCAACTACAGGCTGTGTGAAAAAAGTTGTTTCTCGCATCACATTTGCTTCTTCTGCAAATCATTTTATATCTATGCCCTGCAGTTCTTGTTCCTTTTACAAGCAAGAACAGATTTATCCTATCTACTCTATCCAGGCCACTCATTACTTTGAAGAGCTCCATCAAATCGCCTCGAAGCTGCCTTTCTCCAAAAAAAACAGTCCCAACATCTTCAATTTACCGTCATAACTGATGTTTCTTATTTTTGGAAACATTCTTGTAAATTATTTCTGCGCTCCCTCCAATACATTCATTCTTTCCTTAATGTGGCACCAAAACTGTGCCCGATACTCAAGGTAAGGTCTAGCAAGTGTCTTATGGAATCACTCTGGTACCAAGTGAGGTTGGTGATTGAATTCAGTGTGACAATTTGCAACGTGCAGAATGATCATTGGAAAAGGAGGGAAAAAAAATAAACAAAAGAAATTGAAATAAAGGAAGTGGACTCATGGAGTATCTCAATGTAGGTGAGATGACTCCATTGAGTTCATCTTTTCTTAAGCTTTTCTGAGTGTAAAACCATGAGTGTATGGAGAGGGTTCAGTAGAGATTTATAAGGATGCTGCTGGTATAGAATGTTCCAGTTAGAAGGAAAAGCTGAATAGGCTGGGACTTTTTTTTTACTGGAGCATTGTTGAGAGATGACCTTATAGAAGTTTATAAAATAATGAGGACTCATTGCTGTCTCCAGTCCCATTCCAAGAGCCCATGACAAGTATTGATCACTGCAGGCTTTACTGCTGTCACCAACCCCGTTCCAGCTTGCTCCTCTCTCACCCTGCAGTCCCAGTTCAGTTCTGAAGAAGTCATACCAGACTGGAAACGTTAACTCATACTCTCTCCACAGATGCTACCAAAATTGCTGAGTTCCTCCAACATTCTCTGTGTTTGTTTCAGGAACATGGGACTGGGATATCATAGCAATTACAGAAACATGGCGCAGGGATACACAGGACTGGCAGCTTAATGTTCCAGAATACAAATGCTACAGGAAGGATACAAAGGGAGACAAGAGAGGAGGGGGAGTGGTGTTTTTGATAAGACATTATAGCTGTACTTAGGGAGGATATTCCAGAAATACATCCAGGAAAGTTACATGGGTGGAACTGAGAAATAAGAAAGCGATGATCACCTTTTTGGGGTTGTACTATAGACTATAGACTATAGACCCCCGAATAGTTAGCAGGAAATTGAGAAATAAATTTGTAAGGAGATTTCAGTTATCTGTAAGAATAACAGGATGTTGATGGTAGGGGATTCTAACTTTCTAAACATAGAGGGGGACTGTCATAGTGTTAAGGGCTCGAATGGAGAGGAATTTGTTAAGTGTGTACAAGAAAATTATTCTGAGTCAGTATGTGGATGTACCTACGAGAGAAGATGCAAAACTTGACCTACTCGTGGGAAATAACGCAGGGCAGGAAACTGAGGTGTCAGTGGGGGAGCACTTTGGGGCCAGCGACCATAATTCTATTCGTTTTAAAACAGTGATGGGAAAGGATAGACCAGATCTAAAAGTTGAAGTTCTAAATTGGAGAAAGGCCAATTTTGACAGTATTAGGCAAGAACTTTCAAAAGCTGATTGGGCACAGATGTTTGCAGGTAAAGGGATGGCTGGAAAATGGGAAGCCTTCAGAAATAGGATAACAAGAATCCAGAGAAAGTACATTCCTGTCAGGGTGAAAGGAGCCTGGTAGGTGTAGGGAATGCTGGATGACTAAAGAAATTGAGGGTTTGGTGAAGAAAAGGAAGGAAGCATATGTCAGGTATAGATAGGATAGATCGAGTGAATCCTTAGAAGAGTATAAAAGCAGTAGGAGTACACCTAAGAGGGAAATCAGGAGGGCAAACCGGGGACATGAGATAGCTTTGGAAAATAGAGTTAAGGAGAATCCAAAGGGTTTTTAGAAATACATTAAGAACAAAAGGGTAACTTGGGAGAGAATAGGACAGTTCAAAGATCAGCAAGACAGCCTTTGTGTGGAGCCGCAGGAGATGGGGGAGATATTAAACGAGTATCTTGCATCAGTGTTTACTATGGAAAAGGACATGGAAGGTATAGAATGTAGGGAAATAGATGGTGACATCTTAAAAACTGTCCATATTACAGAGGAGGAAGTGCTGGATGTCCTGAAATGCATAAAGGTGGATAAATCCCCAAGACCTGTGCCCTAGAATTCTGTGGGAAGCGAGGGAAGTGATTGCTGGGCACCTTGCTGAGATCATCAATAGTCAGGGGTGAGGTGCCGGAAGACTGGAGGTTGGCTAACATGGCACCAATATATTTAAGAAAGATGGTAAGGACAAGCCAGGGAACTATAGACCAGTGAGCCTGACGTCGGTGGTCGACAAATTGCTGGAGGGAATCCTGAGGGACAGGATTTATACGTATTTGGAAAGGCAAGGATTGATTAGGGATGGTTAGCATGGCTATGTGCACGGGAAATCTTGTCTCATGAACTTGATTGAGTTATTTGTAGAACTAACAGAGGATTGATGAGGGAAGAGCGGTGGACTGATCTATATGGACTTTGATAAGGCATTCGACAATGTTCCCCATGGGAGACTGGTTAGCAAGATTAGATCTCATGGAATACAAGGAAAACTAGCCATTTGGATACAGAATTGGCTCAAAAGTAGAAGGCAGAGGGTGATGGTGGAGGGTTGCTTTTCAGGTAGTGGAGGTCTGTGACCAGTGGAGTGCCACAAGGATCCGTGCTGAGTCCGCTACTTTGGTTGTGAACATAGGAGATAGAGTTAGTAAGTTAGAAGATAGAGTTAGAAAAAGGTTTCCTCAGATTACAACGGTATCTTGATCAGATGGACCAATGGGCTAAGGAACGGCAGATGAATTAATTAATTCAGATAATTGCAATATTTGCATTTTGGCCAAGCAAATCTTAGCAGGACTTATATACACTTAATGGTAAGACTCTCTGGAGTGTTACTGAACAGAGACCTTGGAGTGCAGGTTCATAACTCTTTGAAAGTAGAGTTGCAGGTAGACAGGATAGTGAAGAAGACGTTTGGTATGCTGTCCTTTATTGGTCAGAGTATTGAGTATAGGAGTTGGGAGGTCATGTTACAGATGTACAGGACATTGGTTCGGCCACTTTTGGAATATTGCATGCAATATCAGAAGCATGTTGTGAAAATTGAAAAGGTTCAGAAAAGATTTACAAGGATGTTGCCAGGGTTGGAGGATTTGAGCTATAGGGAAAGGTTGAATAGGCTGAATCCAGAACTAGAGGGCATAGGTTTAGGGTGAGGGGGAAAGATATAAAAGAGACCTAAGGGGCAATTTTTTCACACAGAGGGTGGTGTGTGTATGGAATGAGCTGCCAGAGGTCGTGATGGAGGCTGGTACAATTGCAACATTTAAAAGGCATTTGGATGGGTATGGGCTGGGTGCTGGCAAGTGAGACTAGGTTAGGTTGGGATATCTGGTCAGCATGGATGAGTTGGACACAGGGGTCAGTTTCTGTGCTGTACATCTATATGACTCCACCCTAGCTTCTACAGCAAGTGGCACGGTAGCTCAGTGGTTAGTACTGCTGCCTCACAGCTCCAGGGACCTGGGTCCGATTTCACCCTTAGGTGACTGCCTACATGGAGTTTACACATTCTCACAATGTCTGTGTGGGTTCCCTTCCGCAATCCACAAGATTTGCAGGTTGGGTGAACTAGCCATGGAAAATGTGGGGTTTCCTGTGACAGGGTAGGTAATGGATCGGACGCTCTTTGGAAGGGTCAGTGTGACTCAATGGGCCAAGTGACCTTCTTCCACATTGAAGGGAATCTTTGATTCTATAGTATTTTGCTTTTATTCTAGTTTAAATATCATTAGTTTGAAAGTTTTCTGATATTCCCAGTTTCTCAGACAGGTGCACAAAAGTCACACATTCAAGTTCTGTCAAAAGCAAAGACACAAGGACTCATGAGAGCAACACCACTGCTGAAGGCCATGTACTGTACTAACGAAACTGAATTGAATGCACAGAGTTACAGGTATTCATTGGGAGTGAAAAAGCCACAAAGGTCACACTTGTTGGGTGAAATTCTAGAAGTTAAATCAATGCTTTTTAAAAGAGGCAGGAGAAAGAATTGGAGAGGAAGTGAACAGCAGGTATCCCTGTGGAGATGGGACGAGGTTAACAGCCTGCACCTACTCGAGAAGTGTTCAAGGGGTGGGAATGGAGATCATGATGGAACAGCGTGAGGCAAGGGCTGGACAGCAGCTTCTCAATGTCCAAAGTTGCAGGGGCTGTGTTGTAACACATCCCACAAAGTACATCACAGAAAAAGGGTGAGGGGTAAAGATGAGGATCCAGTCACAAAGAGAGAATATCCAGACAGTTCACCGAAATATGTGCTTCAAGAGAATGCTAGTAGCTCATTTCTCAATGAGCCAAGGTTTGTGAAAGGCCACGCTCTGGGTCAGATCACTAGTTAGATACTAGTTATGTTAACTATGTAGTTAACCAGCTGGGCTGAGTGAGGTCACGCTGTATCAGAACACTAGTTAAATACTAGTTATGTTAACTATGCGGCTGACCTGCTGGGTCCAGGCTCTGGGTCAGATCACTAGTTAAGTACTAGTTAATGTTAACCACGTTGAGACTTACCCAGCAGAGCTCCGTGAGGCCATGTACCAGTTGCTGGAATTTCTGTTTCTGACTCTCCACTTCGATGAATTGCTGTAAATGTGGGTCAGCGGCGAGGGCCTGAGCCTGGGACTCCATGCCGCCGGAAGCGCCCGAGCCCGCGCCCGCTCCCGCTCCGGACTTGACCCTTCTCCTTGTTTCCGCGCCGACCTTCACCCAGCCCTGAGGCTGACCCCGGAACCGGAAACAAACACCTTTTCTCCCCCTGCCCTCTCACCCCAACGTGGCCGCCACCAGCAGAAACGTGCTGCAACCACCCCCTTCCCCCAACCCACTGTCACGCTGTTC
>NC_057724.1:3503587-3524773 GCF_004010195.1 Chiloscyllium plagiosum
CTCAGCACCACCTTCCTAACCTGCAATCTTCTTCCTGACCTCTCCGCCCCCACCCCACTCCGGCCTATCGCCCTCACCTTAACCTCCTTCCACCTATCGCATTCCAAACGCCCCTCCCCCAAGCCCCTCCTCCCTACCTTTTATCTTAGCCTGCTTGGCACACCTTCCTCATTCCTGAAGAAGGGCTTATGCTCGAAATGTCGATTTTCCTGCTCCTTGGATGATGCCCGACCTGCTACGCTTTTCCAGCAACACATTTTTCAGCTTATTAATAACAGGAGACATACCAATTCCTGAAGATAAAAATAAAGGGCACTTTGATATGCAGTGGGGCAGTTGGTAACCAACCATCTGATATCTTCTCGGGGCACTGATCCCTGGATGTTACTCCTGCATGTGCCCAGTCCTCTAGGTGCATGTGGTTCTGGTTGGAATGGAGTCAGGACCTGTCTCTTTGCCCTACTTATGATGGGGAGCCATGATAAAATGGTCTGACCTGTCTCTAGGCAGAGAATTCAAGGCGAAGAAGTACATACTGAATCTGAAGACTACCCGCCTCCTCCCTCTACCCTGCCCCACAAAACAATATACAAACTCATCCACAACTGCAAACAATGTACGGTTTCTTGACGTCTGCTCCACCATGAGGAAAGAGACCCCAAGACTTTACAATCTTTTCAGAATGTCCCACTTTGAACAGTATGCAATCGATTCTAAACTTCCCCTCACTTGACGATATGGGAGACTCCTGGCTCCCCCGGGATTCCAGATTTCCTTTATTTCCAACTTTGTCCTGGTTGCTGCTGGTATTCTGGAATCCCATGTTTCACTTAGAGTTTTGGATGCTGCAAGGCTCTGATTCCTGAAGAAGGGCTTATGCCCGAAACGTTGATTCTCCTGCTCCTCGGATGCTACCTGGCCTGCTGTGTTTTTCCAGCACCACATTTTTCAACTCTGATTCCCCATGTCCTGATTCTCACATGAGCTGATTCCCTCTTCCCAGGATTGCTGATAATGCTGCCTCCCAGAACTCTGGATCACGGCACTTTAAAACATTTAATTTCTGTATTTTGCTTAGTACTTGGCTTGTGTCAGCTCGAATGGTTGTATACATATACAGAACACACTGCTCACAGTTTTAAATAAGAGAATCAAAGATTTATTTTGTCTGTGTCTGTATGTTGATGTGCATTTGTGTACAAGTATATATGTCTATATATATTGGTGTGAGTCTACATTTAGACCAGATTGAAAAGCTATTAGACATTTTTTAATCATTGCAGGAAGGTTGCAAAATGAAAACACATTGAATTGGCGAAGAGGGAATGTGAAGTTTAGTAGCTCTAGGTAAGACAGTGGAGATTTCCCTCATGCTTGACTGTCATCTTCCACCAGCTCCTGGATATTACTCAGCAGCATGTTGAAAGAAGGGCGATTATCTGCTTTCTGCAACAGGTAGCAAAGAGAAAGTATCAGTCAGAAACTGCACAAAATCACCTCAAGAAAGAACCCAGAACAATTACTTAAGAACATAATGATCTTAATGTTAAATTAATGTTAAACAAGCAGCTACCACACACCCTGCTTGTAAGATTCAACTGAGACCCAGCAACAAATAATCAACACTATTAGGGCTTTGTTTTTGATGCCCATATTTCAGAAAAAAAACTCCTTTCCAATGTCAGTGAATGCTGCTTAGTCCATGTATGGTTTCTACCAGGTTGTCGATCCCAGGTTACGTGACAGCCTCGCCTCCAACCTGGACCCCTTAAAACTGCTAGTTTGTGCTAGTCAGTCCCCAGCTTCACTCTTATCTTCACTCCTTCAGTCATAGAGATGTTCAGCATGGAAACAGACCCTTTAGTCCAACTCGTCCATGCTGACTAGATATCCCAACCCACTTGCCAGCACTTGGCCCATGTCCCTCTAAACCCTTCCTATTCATATACTCATCCAGATGCCTTTTAAATATTGTAATTGTACCAGCCTCCAGCACTTCCTCTGGCAGCTCATTCTATACACACGCTACCCTCTGCGTGGAAAAGTTACCCTTAGGTTCCTTTTATATCTTTCCCCTCTCACCCTGACCCTATGCCCTCTAGTTCTGGACTCCCCCACCCCAGGTAAAAGAGCTTGTCTATTTACCCTATCCTTGCCCCTCATGATTTTATGAACCTCCATAAGGTCACCCCTCAGCATCTGACGCTCCAGGGAAAACAGCTTCAGCCTCTCCCTATAGCTCAAATCCTTGAACACTGGCAACATCCTTCCAATAGGAAGGAGACCAGAATTGCACATAATATTCCAAAACTGGCCTAAACAATGTCCTGTACAGCCACAACGTGACCTCCCAAATCCTACACTCAAGGCTCTGACCAATAAAGGGAAGCATGCCAAATTGCCTTCTTCACTATCCTATCTACCTGCAACTCCACTTTCAAGGAGCTATGCACCTTCACTCCAAGGTCTCTTTGTTCAGCTACACTCCTGCGGACCTTACCATTAAGTGCATAAGTCGTGCTAAGATTTACTTTTCCAAAATGCAGAAAAAATTTAACTAAACTCCATCTGCCATGTCTCAGCCCATTGGCCCATTTGATCAAGATCCCATTGTAATCTGAGGTAACCTTCTTCGTGTCCATTACACCTCCAATTTTGGTGTCATCTGCAAACTTACTAACTACACCTCTTATGCTCACATTCAAATCATTTTTTCAATGATGAAAAGTAGTGGACACAGCACTGATCCTCGTGGCACTACACTGGTAACAGCCCTCCAGTATGAAAAGCAACCTTCCACCACAACCCCCTACTTTTGAGCCAGTTCTGTATCCAAATGGCTTGTTCTCCCTGTATTCCATGAGATCTAACCTTGCTAACACCAATGAAAATTGACGAGAATACTGATTGGACAGAAATGAGTGTAACCATTTACCACCAGATCCTGCCCTCATTTGCCACTGGACAACCTACAGCTACACCACTACAAACCATTTCCTTAATCTTCTCTCTCCTACCGCCTCCACCTTCACCTTCAGCAACAAGTTTAAGGACCTCATCAATCTATTGTCGTGGAGATCGAGATGATTTGATTGATTGTGAAGGTGAAAGATAAGGGTGGCAAGATTCAGTAATCTTGGATGACAAGAAAGATATTGAAATGTTATTTTAAAAGGGATAGCAAGTGTATGTAAAGTTTAGGAAACTAAAATCAACCAAAGCCTTTGAGAAGTATAAAGGAAGCAGAAAAGAATTGAACAAGAAGTTAGGAGTGCTGGAAGGGGTCAAAAATGTAGGAGAATTCCAAGGCATTTTATACATATATTAGGAGCAAAGAGGTAGTTAGGGAAAGGGCAAGTCCACTCAAGGACAAAGGAAGGAATTTATGCATGGAACCAGAGGAAGTGGGTGATGTTCTTAATGAACACTTTGCATTGTTATTCATCAAGGTGAAGAAAATGGAAGATGGAAATTTTAGAGAGGGGTATGTTGATATTGAGAAGGAGGTGTTGGTATTTTGAAAAATGTTAAGGTAGGTAAGTCCCAGCATTTGATGGGCTCTATCCCAGGTTACTGCAGGAGGCAATGAAGGAGATTGCTGAGGCCATAGCAGAGATCTTTGTATCTGTTTTAGCCTCAGGCAAGATCCTAGAGAACTGGAGAATAGCCAATGTTGTTCCTTTGTTAAAGAAGAACAATGGAGATAATTGAGGAAATTATAGGCCAGTGAGCCCTAGGTCAGTGGTCGAGAAATTATTGAAGAAGATTGTTTGGGACAGGAATTACTTGCATTTGGAAAAGAATGGATGTATTAGGGATGGTGTTATGCTTATGAGGGAGGTCTTGTCTTACAAACATCATCGAGTTTTTTTGAAGAGGTGACAAAGATGATTTATAGGGCAGGGCAATGGATTTAGGTAGTCTGATTAGTAAATTGCAGATGACATGAAAATTGGTGGAGTTGTGGATAATGGGAAAGGTTGTCAAACAATGTAGATTAGATTACATTACAGTGTAGAAACAGGCCCTTCGGCCCAACAAGTCCACACCGACCCGCCGAAGCGAAACCCACCCATACCCCCACATTTACCCCCTACCTAACACTACGGGCAATTTAGCATGGCCAATTCACCTGACCCTGCACATCTTTTTGGACTGTGGGAGGAAACCGGAGCACCCGGAGGAAACCCACGCAGACACGGGGAGAACGTGCAAACTCCACACAGTCAGTCGCCTGAGGCGGGAATTGAACCCGGGTCTCAGGCGCTGTGAGGCAGCAGTGCTAACCACTGTGCCACCGTGCCATGTAGCAGGATATAGATCAGTTGGAAAGTTGGGCAGAGAAATAGCAGATGGAATTTAATCTGGACAAGTGTGAAGTGATGCATTTTGGGAGATCAAATACAAGACAAAAGTATACAGTAAATGGCCTGGCCCTGAGGAGCATTGAGATACAGAGGGATCTTGGAGTGCAAGTCCATAGCTCCCTGAAAGTGGTAAAGAAGGGATTACCTTGTTTACCTTCATCAGTCAGGCATTGAGTATAAAACTTAGATTTGCAGGCCCAATAGTTCTGGGATAACGTGCGTTTCGGCAGCACAATTTGGCTATAATGTCATTGAAGAATTAGGGAACTGTATTTTGGAGAACACACCTCCATTGACAATAGCGTAATTCCAGCAGGGATTGGTTCAAGCACTTTGTTCTGTGCATGCACCGATGTGTGCACCGAAATCTCCGCACCATTTTATGTATACGCTGATGTTCGTACCGTTCTGCACATGCACTCGTATCTGCACATGTGCAAGCTTGGTGCCGATCTGCACATGCGCGATATCAACACCAGTCTTTGTGCCATTCTGCGCATGTGCCAATGTCAGCTGCCGACAGAACAGCTTTCTGTGAGAAATACTGTACAGAGAGCAGCTTTCTAACTTTTTTTTAACATGCACTGTGTTAAATTTACTTTTGGTTTGTTAATAAAAATGATTTCAAACTTTAGGATGTAGGTTTGCTCGCTGAGCTGTAGGTTTGATATCCAGACGTTTCATTACCTGGCTAGGTAACATCATCAGTGGTGACCTCCAAGTGAAGCGAAGCTGTTGTCTCCTGCTTTCTATTTATATGTTTGTCCTGGATGGGGTTCCTGGGGTTTGTGGTGATGTCATTTCCTGTTCGTTTTCTGAGTGGTTGATGGATGGTATCTAGATCTTTGTGTTTGTTTATGGCATTGTAGTTGGAGTGCCAGGCCTCTAGGAATTCTCTGGCATGTCTTTGCTTAGCCTGTCCCAGGATAGATGTGTTGTCCCAGTCGAAATAGTGGGTTTTTTTCTTCCGTTTGTAGGGCTACGAGGGAGAGAGGGTCGTGTCTTTTTGTGGCTAGCTGGTGTTCGTGTATTCTGGTGGCTAACCTTCTTCCTGTTTGTCCTACGTAGTGATTTCAAACTTCATTCAGGCTGTGCTATACTTTGCGTTCGACTTTTGGGTGATTTTTGAGCGATCGTCAGTGATATTGTTTGTCGGTTTGCCCTGAACCCCACATTTCCCATAGGCCCCATTATTTCTATTAAGCGAGGATTCAATGCAACGCAACTCCGGTGTTATAGGAGAACTACCTGCATTGTGTACAATTCTGGTTGCCACTCTACAGGAAGGATGTGGAGAGTGCAAAATAGGTTTACCAGGATGTTGGTTAAATTGGAGTGTTTTAGCTATAAAGAGAAGTTGGACAAACTTGGATTGTTTTCCCTACAGCATCGAAAGCAACCTGATTGAAGTATGTTGGTCAGAATCTTTTTCACAAGGTGGAAATGTCATACTAGAGGGCATAGGTTTCAGGTGAAAGGGGAAGAGTTTAAAGGAGATGTATTAGATAAGTTTTTTTTACACAGTGGGTTGTAGGAGTCCGGATTACATTTGCAGGGAGATGGTAGAAGCAGATACGATAGCAATGTTTAATAGACATTTAGACAGACACATGAACAAGCAGAGAATGGAAGGATATGGACCATATGCAGGATTAATTTACAATGGTGTAGTGGATGGGAAGACATAGTGGGCTGAAGGGTCTGTACCTGTGCTGTTTTGTTACGAGTGCAATGACTGCTTCTGCCACTTCCTTCCCTTCACCTCAAGGTCAAATTAGCCCCACATTTGAAGAGCTGGAGAATTATCTCTCCCCTATTCTGTCTATGAACTTCCTTTATTTTCTCTCTTATCTCCTCTCTCTGAACTGATCATGTATATGATACATATCTCCTCTTCTCTCAACCTTACTGCTGACCCCATTGAGCTTCTGTGTAAAGTCCAATATTATCTTTTATTGTTTATGGTCACCTTCTGTTTTTCTTCTCTTACTCCCTTCCTTTATCCCCATATTCTTGCAAATTACACCCAATTTCCAGCCTTTCTTTTCAGCCATTGTCATCGGACAGATTACCACCCCCTGAATCCATGTCCCTTTTTTCCTTATTTCCATGTTTCACCCTCTCCAAAACAGATTTCTGGTTCTGCCACTGCGCTGGAATGATCCTTATTAATGTCACCAAGAAACAAGTTGTCCTCCAAAAACTCCTCCTTTGTTGGTTGGAGTGGCTTCTGTACCTGGTTTTGCATCTAACTATCCAGTTATGGCCTGACAAATTGAACTACATCTGCCAGACTTTTGCCCACTCACTTAGCCTATCCATATCAATCTGAAATCTTCCCAAGTCAATTTCACAATGTACCTTCAATCCCCTCATCTAAGTCATTGCGATAAATTGTAAAAAGTATACAGCCCAGCACAGACACAACTTGTCAAATGCTGCCAATCTGAAAAAGGCCTATTTAGGCATTTTCTGCCAGACAGCCAATTGTCTATTCAGGCAAGCATATTACCCCCTACATCATGAGTTCTACTCAGCACATGTGGAACTCTAGTCTAATGCCTTCTGGAAATCGAAGTACACCACACTAATGGACTCCCAAATAGTATCCCCAGTATTTGTTGCTCCTTCGGAATCACAGTAAATTGGCGAAATAGAATTTCTCTTTCACAGTGCTGACTTTTCTTGATTACCTTGAGTTTTTCCCTGTGCACTATCGTTCCCTTCTTGATGATTAATTCTAATAGCTTTCCCATGACTGACATCAAGGCCTATGGTTTTGTGTTTTCTGCCTCCTCAGAAGGGTTAGATTTGCTGTAAAGGAGCCTTTGCAAAATCTAATGAATTTTGGAGAATTAATACAAATGCATCTAACAGCTCTAACTACCTCTTTTTAGACCCTGCGATGAAGTCCACCAGGACTCAGAGGTTTGTCAGCCCACAGCTCCATCACTTTGGGCAGTATCATTTCCCTAGTGATTGCAATTTCAGCAAATCTGTTTCTTTCAACCTCCTGATTTACAGCTATTACTGCAATGCTTTTTGTATCCTCAACATTGAAGATAGGAATGTTGATTCACGATGAACACCTTTTCTTTATTATCTAAATACGTTCCCATTCTCACCTTCTAGAGGACAAACACTTGCTTTACTTATCCTTTTCCTTGTACCCGTGTGATGATGCTGCTCTTTTAACAAGGTTACGCTGTCTTTGGTTTTTTTCTCAAAGCAGTCATAAAAGACACAGATTCTGAGAAGTCTGGGGTTGAAGGGTTTTAGGGGAGAAAGTGAGGACTGCAGATGCTAGAGATCAGAGCTGAAAATGTGTTGCTGGAAAAGCGCAGCAGGTCAGGCAGCATCCAAGGAACAGGAGAATCGACGTTTCGGGCATAAGCCCTTCTTCAGGAGCTTATGCCCGAAACGTCGATTCTCCTGTTGAAGGGTTTTAGGGTTTTAGGGCCAATTTAATGATAGCTAACAGATACTGCCTCAGGCAAAGGGCTTTTAAGTTAAAACAAAACACTTGTACAATGAAAGGGAGGTAGCCAGTTCTCCCAGTTCACCTTTACTCTGGTTTGGTTTGGGTTTTAGCAGTCATGTTGCTGGACCCCAAAGAAGCAGGTCCAAGCTGATGCTCTTTCTTTGACGTCTCTCCTGTAAGACCCTGTGTTTGATTTTACCTTTTGTTCCAAGGGGATTGTTGCAAGTATTTGGGAACAGCATCATTAATTGGGATAATCTATTGGGTTTTCAGAGAGGTGAAGTTATTCTGTATTTTGTTCTCTTTTGTTTGTGTTTCATTCGGTAACCTTATAAATAAATGCTGTTTTGTTTAAAGCTAAGTGGCTTGACCTGCGGCATCTTTCCTGGAATATCCATCTCACACCTACCTAAAACAACTAGCAAAGATAGTCTGGGCTACCTTCTTGAAATGTTTTGAGGGGTCTAGCCGGGTCCATAACAGAGGCACCAGGATAAAGCAAACCTCACATTTCCGAATGACATTTCCCTCCCCCAAGGCTCCTCAAAGTGTGTTACAGCCAGTCATTGTTGTTTGTAGGATATCGGGCCACCAAGTTAGTCAAGCTGGTTCAGGGACAACAACAGACAAACTCACCTTGTTCTTTATCAAATTAGTGCAAGGGGCTGTTTATCCACCTGATAGGACAGAGGGGCCTCAGTTTAATTTTACTTCCAGCAGTGCAGTGTTACCTCAGGACTGCATTAATTGTGCCAATCTACAATTTCTGGTCAAGTATTGGGGTGGGCCTTGACCTCATGACACCTACCCTCAGGGGTGAGATGACCCAAACGAGCAATGGTTGATGAAAGGTAGTTTCTGAATACTCTGATGATCACCAATTTCCCTTTCTGAGAAGTTAATCGATAGACATGTTGGAAACTTACATCATCCCAGCAGCTGTACATGATGCTGTAGACAGTCTCAGAGGCCTGTTGAGGTCTGTATAGGCGGCGCCCTTGAAGTATGTGATCTACCACATCAGCATTGCTGAATCGCTCATAAGGCGTTTTCCCCAAAGCAAAGGTCTCCCACATCAGGACCCCTGTGTCAAGGAGCAAAACCATTAATAAAGACGTGAATGTTAAAACATTGGAGACACAAAAACCACAGTGAGCAAGAACAGCCATGAGAAAACTAGCAACACTTAAAGAACCACTTCCATCTGTCCTCATTCAAATAAAGTACCCTTTCACTTTTATTATAACTCCTTTTTGAATTGATCATGTTCCAGCAACAGGTTATATGTCCATCAATGTCTCCCCACATGAAGCACCCAGTCTAATTTGGGGGGCACGGTGGCTCAGTGGTTAGCACTGCTTCCTCACAGCACCAGGGTCCCAGGTTCAATTCCAGGCTTGGGTGACTGTCTGTGTGGATCTGCACATTCTCCCCATGCCTGCATGAGCTTCCTCTGGGTGCTCCGGTTTCCTCCCACAGTCCAAAGATGTGCAGGTCAGGTGAACTGGCCATGCTAAATTGCCCGGAGTGTTAGGTGTATTAATCAGAGGGGGGATTGAGTGCCTCTTCGGAGGGTCGGTGTGGACTTGTTGGGCCGAAAGGCGCGTTTCCACACTGTAGGGAATTTAATCTAATTCCACATTCTTTAAGAACTGAGTTCACCCCACAAAATATATGTGCATGTGGGTCTTTGTCTGTCTGTGTGTATCTGTCTGTCTGGGTTGGGGGTTGTGAGTGTGAGAAAGTGTATGTGTGTGTGTAATGAGTGCAGAGTGTCTTAAGTCTGTGTGTGCGTGCGTCTATAATGCAATGGTGGTCACCTGTAATGTGACAAGAACCCAAGCGTCCGGTTGAGGCCCTCCCTATGGGTACCGAACTTAGCTATCAGCCTCTGCTCGGCCACTTTTCGCTGCTGCCTGTCCAGAAGTCCGCCTTGGAGGATGGTCACCCAAAGGTCCGAGGTCGAATGCCCTGGACCACTGAAGTGTTCCCCAACTGGGAGGGAACCCTCCTGTCTGTTGACATCTCTAAATCAATTTAAGAACTGACACAGCGTAAACTGAGTTCCGACACCCTTTAATATCCCACCCAGTCTAATCCCATTCTCCCTGCACCTTTGCCAAGATGGAATTTCAAACTATGTTCCACACAGTATTAGGCCCTCTGGATTATTCATCCAGTGATGTTACCACAGCACCAACATTTCTGCCTGAGAATGGACTTCTAGCTGCTGCAGTTGTCAGATTTCTTTACAGTAATACGGATGTCTCAGAAAGTTGTTCATGAGGAGGATCAGGTGATTCCTGACCACCCTGGCTAAATGACAATCTGATGAGGCCTTCCTTCTCCCCCTCCTCCCCATCCCCTGACCCTCCATCTGCCAGTGGCTTGCCCTATTCTCTTTGGCCTCCCCTCATTAAAACAGAAATGCCCAAGCTCTCCATCCGTCCCTACCAAAAGCACTTATGTCAATCTTAGCTAAGAGCCCACATGCTGGCTCCAGAAGTGGTTACATACTCACCAAAGGCCCACACATCAGACTTGCTGCTGAATCGGGCAAAGTTGAGAACCTCAGGAGGAGACCATCGGACGGGAAACTTGGAACCTTGTGAACTTGTGTATTCATCATCGAGGACATACCTAATAAAAATCAAATTCAGTCTGGGGTTCTGACTTGACCCTCACACTCACCAACTGTATAAATAGTTGTCAAAAAAATAACCACTTGCAGTTTGATAGCATAACTTACAACATCAGAGTGTTTCCAAATGCTTAAAAGCCAATGAGGTGTCTTCCACAAACATTAGCATGATAATTCTGCTGTTTCAGTTGAGGGATAAACATTGGCCAGGCTATCGGTTTACTTCAAATAACCACAATGGAATCATTTACATTGACCCAGAAGAACTAGACATGACTCCAGTTTGACATTCATCATAATGAGGGTTTCACTGACAGTGCTGCATCCCTCAGTGCCGTGTAGGAGTTTTAGCCGAGAGCTCCAGTCACAGAGATTTCCTGAAGTCCATAATCCCTCAATTATACCTTCCCGCTGGCGTGTGCAAAACCTTAACCCAAGCTCCTTGCGCAACAAATTCTGCCCACAACAAACAAATCCCACCTCGCCCGCACCAACACATGGACCATTCAAACCCTACCCAACCTCCATCCACACTCCCCACCCAGTCCATGCAAACCCTAAAAAATCTTACCCCAAACCCTGCCTCCACTTCCCTGAGTCAGGATGAGTGATGATGCTAAACTAGAGTAGTCAGGGGTGAATAAGATATTGTCTCACTCTCTTGTAGGGAAGTTTCTGGCTGCTGCAACTGATCATTTTCTAATGATATCTCCTGGTTCTAAGCAGATATCTACAAGAACACTGCAAGAGGCTAGAGAAGAAATTGAGGGAGCCCTGGCTGATACTTTTGAATCATCATTAGCCATGGGTGAGGTCACAGAAGACTGGAGGGAAGCAAATGAAGTGCCATTACGCAAGATGGGCTGAAAAAGAAAGCCTGGGAACCAAAGACCAGTAAGCTTAACATCTGTGCTAGGTAAATTACTTGAGAAGATTCTGAGGGATAATACATACATCCCATTTGGAAAAGAATACTCCAAAGAAAACAGTCCTGGAAAGACAGAGTTAAAAATCACACAACACCAGGTTATAGTCCAATAGGTTTAATTCATCAGGTGATTGTGGAGGGCTCGATCGTAACACAGAATCTATAGCAAAAATTTGCAGTGTGATGTAACTGAAATTATAAATTGAAAAATTGATTGTCTGTTAAGCCTTTCATCTATTAGAATACAGTGATATCACTGTATCACTAGATGTAGTCAATATAGAATTTCAGTAAGGCCTTTGATAAGTTTCCACATGGTAGGCTGCTCTGGAAGCTTACATCGTATGGAATCCAAAGCAAGCTAGCAAATTGGATACACAGTTGGCTTGCTTAAAGGAAACAGCAGGTAATTGTGGACTGGAGGCCTGTGACTAGTGGAGTGCATCAGAGGTCGGTGCTGGGTCTATTACTGTTTGGTATCTATAACAATGATTTGGATGAGAATGTACAAGGCATGATTGTACAGTTTGCAGATGACACTAAAATAGGTGGTATCGTGGACAGCGAAGAAGCTTATCAGAATTTGCAGCAGGACCTTGATCAGCTGGGGAAGTGGGCTGAAAAATGGCAAATGGAATTTAATATAGATAGTGTGAAGTTTTGCATTTTGGAAAGTCAAATCAAGTAGGAATTTCAGGGTGAATGGTTGGGCCTTAAGGAGTGTAGTGAAACAGAGGGACCTTGGAGTTCAGGTGCACGGTTCTCTGAAAGTGGAGTCACAGGGAGACAGGGCAGTGAAGAATGCTTTTGGCACATTTGCCTTCATCAGTCAGGGCATTGAGTATAGTTGGGAAGTTATGTTGCAGTTGTACAGGAGATTGGTGAGGCTGCACTTGGAGTACTGTGCTCAGTTTTGGTCACCTTGTTATAGGAAGGATGATACTAAACTGGAAACAGTGCAGAAGAAATTTACAAAGATGTTGCCAGGACTCCATGGTCTGAGTTATAGGGAGGGGTTGGACAAGATAAGACTGTTTTCTTTAGAGCATAGGAGACTAAGGGGGGACCTCATAAGATCATGAGAGGCATGGATTGGGTGAATGCAATCAGTCCTTTTCCCAGGGTTGAGGAATTGAGGACTAGAGGGCATCAGTTTTCGGTTAGAGGGGAAAGAATAAAAGGGAACCTGAGGGACAACTTTTTTACACAGAGGATGGTACACATATGGAATGAGCTGCCCGCAGAAGTGGTTGAGGTGGATACTGTAGCAACATTTAAAAGGCACTTGGACAAATATACTTGGATGGGAAAGATATGGACAAAGTGCACGGAAATGGGGTTAGCGTGGACGGACATTTTGGTCAGCATGGACCAGTTTGGGCCAAAGGGCCTGTCTCCATGCTGTAGGACTCTGTAACTAATGTCATGATTTATGCAAGAGGAATGACAACTCACCTGCTTAGACCAAAGTCTGATACCTTCACAGTCCCCGCCTCATCAACCAAGCAGTTCCTGGCAGCCTGAGATAACCAAACAGCAAACAGGTGAGTTAGAAACTTGGACTGCGTCTGTTAGTGTAATCTGTTCCTACAGATGATCCAGAGGCCTGGCCTAGTAATCCAGAGGTTATCCTAGTAAACCTGACCTAGTAATCCTGACCTGGTAATTCAAGGGTTTATCCTGGTCATCTTGGCCAGTAGTCCTGAAACCTGACCTATTATCCACAGGGAATTCAGTTCAGAATATAAACTGACCACAAAGCTGTTGGATTGTAAAAACCAAACTGGTTCGTTTGGTCCTTCAGGGACAAGAAATCTTGCCTGACCTATATATGACTCAGACCTAATGCAACATAGTTGATCCATTCTGCTGTTTTTAAGGGGAATAGAAGGCCACTGAGATGTTGGACTGGGTGGACAAAAAACACACAATGTCAGGTTATAGTCCAGCAGGTTTATTTGGAAGTACTAGCTTTCAGAGCACTGCTCTTTCATCAGGTAACTAGTGGGGCAGGATCACAGGTAACAGAGTTTATAGCAAAAGATCTTTGAAAGCTAGTACTGCAAATAAACCTGTTGACCCGAACCCGGTGTTGTGTGATTTTTAACATTATTTATGATGTGATTTTCCCATTAAAGGTTCTGTTTATTTGTGCCTACAGTTGGTAGATAAGCTGTGCAGTTCTGGATTTGGCTATGTGTCTCCTCACTCGATGTTGTGAGGTAATGAGGTGCCTCTTTACTGATGGAGATTATAAGGTGAAGAGTATTCCATGTCATTGTGAGTGGTCAATGTAACGAAGTGCTGATCTTTATGTCCTTACAAGGTCTCTGTGCAGGAATCGATGTGACTCAAGATATGCCATGGCTTCACACACGTCCTTGGTCATCTCCAGCAGTTGTAAGCTGCTCAGTTTTTTCCCGTGTTTCTTCAAGTAATCCAGCAAGCAACCATTTGACATAAACTCAGTGACGATATAGATCGGTCGTTGTTTTGTGCAGACACCATATAACTGCACCAACTTGTCATGTTTCAACATCCTAATACAACAAGGGAGGTACAGAAAGAGAGGTCATTCTCCAAGTCAGCTGATATTTTTATCCTTGCATCTCGAGCTTATTCACATTTTGCAGTGTACAACACTAAATACTCCCAGAGTAAATACAGGCATGGGACTAGATACAGATAAAAGCTCCCCCTACATTATCCTCATCGAACACTCTCAGGACAGGTAGAGCATTGGGTTAGATACAGGTAAAGGTCCTTCCATTCATTTAGTCTGAAAGTAAAGCTGTTACTACATTGTCGCTATGAAATACTCTCATGACAGGGATAACATGGGGTTAGTTACAGAATAAAGCCCTCTTAACTCTTTTACATTGAAAGTAAAGATCTGTCCTCACTGTCCCCATCACACACTCCCAGGACAGAACAGCATGGGTTATGTAACAGAATAAAGCTTCCTCTACTCTTTTAAGCTGAAAGTAAACTACAAGTTAGGCTCCCATGACACTGTTGTCATCAAACATTCCCAGAACAGGTACAGCATGATGTTAGATACAGAATAAAGCTCCCTCTGAAATGTTCCCATCAAACAGTTCCAGGACATGTAGAGAGGAATACAATAATAATATATATATAATGATATATATATATATATATATATATATAATTAGTAATGAATTGTCTGATTGATAGCTAAAGCTTCACACTCTATTGTTTCCCTGACATTATTTACTCACATCATTGTTTCAGCCTCATCGATAAAGTCATCCTCAGACATGGAGCCCTCTTTGATCATTTTGATGGCGACCTCATACTGCCCTCGCCATTTACCGTGTTTCACAACACCAAACTGTCCATTCCCTAACTCCCTCAGGAATGTTAGGTCGACAGGATTGATCTCCCAGGCACCTGACAAGAACAAAATAATTATCAGCCTGGAATCAGAAGAGAATGTGCACTGGGAGTGGGAAATCAGGAGAAGATTTTATATCATAGTCGGATAGATTCCATTACACCAAACAAATTATAAGTAATATTGGCTTCCTATTCTGAGGGGAGTGCTATTCTCTATTTAATAAACACAGCCTGCTAGTCTCCATATAAATAGCTGTCTCTTTATATAGTGCACAACAGGCATTATTCCCTCCAATAATATGAAGGGACTCTGTTCACTAGAGTAGTCAAAGGACATTCCTGAAATTCAACCTCAGTGTTTACAAGTTGGATCTGAATGCATGAGAAAAAATAACCCAGGACACATAGAGACGTCTCTATCGTCAAATAATTCTGACATTTGAAGGAACACAGTCCAATGCCTTCAGGATGTTTGGGCATGGTGTCTTTGTCCATCCCTCCAAAACTGCTATTATATTCAGTAATTATAAATACTTATGAAAATCTCGAATCGCTAAAATATCACACATCTTTTTGGATGTACGTCAAACAGAACATCAGGCGTATCCATCAAGACAGGAACAGCTTTCTCCAATTAAATATGCAGCAGCTATCCTCTCCAATACACATAGTGACTCCTGGTGAAGATACGTAAGAACTGCCATTCTCGACATTATTAACACAGAGCTGCTATTTTCTAAAATATGCATAAAAGTTACTATTTTCAATGTAACGTTGAGACTTTTATCACGTACATAAAACATACATAGTACTCTCTATTGGGAAGGCAATAGCCTCGTAGTATTATTGCTAGACTACTAATCCAAAGACCAAGGCAATGTTCTGGCTCCTGGGTTCAAATCCCACTACAGCAGATCATGGAATTTGAAGTCAATAAAAATCTGGAATTAAGAGTCTAATGATGGCCACGAAACTATTGTTGATTGTCAGGGAAAAAAACATCTTGTTCATTATTGTCTGTTATGGAAGGAAACTATTGCCCCCTGGTGTCTGCAGTATGCCTTGGCCCTTTCCCTCATGTCTTCAGGGGGAGATCCTCTGTGTACCCTGGTCAACAATAACCATGCAATCAATTTTATAATGAGCTGATTATGTGGTGATTGCTGTTTGTGGGATCTTGCCATGTGCAATTTAACTGCTGTGTTTCCTATGTTGCAGCAGTGGCCACACTTCCAAAGGACTCGATTGACTGTAAATCTCTTTTGCATGTCATTTAGTTCTGAAAGGTGCTATATAAATGAAATCTTTCCTTTTCCCTCACCCGATTGCTGCATCATTGCCTAGGAGCAGATGGTGGGTGCGCCAGTGTGCGTGGTTTGTGGTTTGTTCATGACTTATTGCTGGTTTAAACAAAACTATTTATCATCACAACACTGCAGCAACTGAAAGATAGGGGAACTCTGACCACTGCATAAGTCTCTGCAGGCTTTCACACTGATTCCATCTTTGTAAACTGGGCTGGCTCAGAAAATCTCTCAGTTAAACCAGAAACCTCACAAAGGAAGTGACCACTGGGTGACTGCTAGGTTACAGAAGGTCTGAGTGAAAGTGCACAGCGCATTAAAAGCTTTGCAGCCTTGATCTTGCTTATGTGCATGAGAGTCTAACCATTCTGTATTTGTGATTTTTTTGTGGCTTATGTTATCATTTGAATTTCAGAGTACCCTTAAGACAGCATCATGCATCAAAACATGTGATGGTGTTCAGTAGTAAAGATCCTTGCTTTCCGTCAATTCTACACATAGAGTTAGTATTGTGTGTTTATTTGGCCAGTTTTAGAGATATATTTAATGTAACAATAATAGTAGGTACAGAACCCAGACTATTTGTAAGTGACAGTGTAAGCAGTTTCTGTAAGCTAAGAACATCTGTCTCACCAAGAGCCCAGACCTTGTAGTATATGTTACATGAGCTAACACATAGGGCAGTACTCAGTCATATCATACTGCAGTAATGTTTCACCCAAGAAGCTACATCATGATGGCAGCAAGTGGGCACTAGAAGCTGGTGGCAGATAATAGTGACGGCTAGTTAGTTGGAGATAGTGGTGATAAAAGGTGATAGTAGCAGTGGAAGATGTGAAGAATTCTTTATCCTAATAGTTATTACTCATCATCCACCTGAGCTCAGAGCTTAAATTTACAACTATACCCAAATCCAAAGGCACAGCTGTGAGTACAGTCTATCTCTCGCAAAGGGAAGGGAGATCATAATTTGTCTGATTTAAGAAACGGCAGTTTACAAGGAGTCTAGAACAACTCCAATTTGGCAAAGTGATTTTAGAATGAAGTTCAGCCCAAAATGTGAGAAAAAAAATCTATGTATTGTTTAATCATTGGTCAATTCCACCATTTTGTTTTCCTTGTAAATGGCACAAAAACTGAGAGAAAAAAAGTATCCAGTGCTTTACAGGTGTAGGAAGTGTTCAGCTATTCCTTTCAAAAGAACAAGATATATAAAGAAAAGAAAGTAACAAGCTCTAAAGTACCAATAAGGAAAGAAACAAGGGAGAAGCTAACAAAAAAATTAATCAGCGAAAGCTTTATATAGTAATTAAGATGTTCATACTGACAATTTAAAGAGCATAATACAACCAACAAATGGAAAATAAACAAATAAATGTGGAAAATAAAAGCAGAGCATGGATTGGCATGCTGCCAACAATTTGTCAGAGTTTCAATTATTTTAAGAAATAACTATCACTGAATTGTGACAGATTGCTAACAAATGATGACAGGCAGTCAAACTCCTCATTGCACTGGAAAACAAAGGGTTAAGAAAAGTAAAATTCTTTTGTATTTTAAAAGGTGACTGTAAAGATTCAGACAGAATTTCCCAGATTTCAGAAGGTGGAAAGACAGGAGAGAGAAAGGAAATAGGAACACTGGACAAGGCAGGAATTTAAAAAGGAGGTCCTTGAGGATACTAATATCTGGATTACTCCTGGACCTGCGAGCTAGTGAGGGTAGGAATAGGAGGATAGAGCAGATGAATGTGTGGCTGAGGAGCTGGTGTGTGGGAGAAGGGTTCACATTTTTGGATCATTGGAATCTCTTCCAGGATATAAGTGACCTGTACAAGAAGGACAGATTGCACCTAAATTGGAAGGGGACTAACATACTGGCAGGAAGATTTGCGAGAGCTGCTCGCAAGGTTTTAAACTAGTAAGGTGGGGGTTGGGGGGTGGGACCCAGGGGAATAGTGAGGAAAGAGATCAACCTGAGACTGGTACAGTTGAGAAAAGAAGTGAGCAAAACAGTCAGGGCTGGCAGGGACAAAGCAGAGAATAAGGTAGGTCTGATAAATTAAACTGCATTTATTTCAATGTGAGAGGCCTAACAGGGAAGGCAGATGAACTCAGAGCATGGTGAGGAACATGGGACTGGGACATCATAGCAATTACAGAAATTTGGCTCAGGGATGGGCAGGATCGGTACCTTAATGTTCCAGGATACAAATGCTACAAATGAAAGGGAGGCAAGAGAGGAGTTAGATTGGTGTTTTTGATAAGGGATAGCATTAGGATAGCATATACTGAGGGAGGATATTCCCAGAAATACATCCAGAGAAGTTATTTGTGTTGAACTGAGAAATAAGAAAGGGATGATCACTTTATTGGGATTGTATTTTAGACCCCCTAATAGTCAGTGGGATTTTGAGAAACAAATTTGTAAGGAGATCTCAGTTATCTGTAAGAATAATAGGGTGGTTATGGTAGGGGATTTTAACTTTCCAATCATAGACTGGGACTGCCATAGTGTTAAAGGTTTAGATGGAGAGGAACTTGTTAAGTGTGTACAATAAAACTTTCTGATTCAATATGTGGAGGTAGCTACTAGAGAGGAAATAAGGCAGAGCAGGTGACTGTTGTGTCAGTGGGGGAGACTTTGGGGCAAGCAACCATAATTCCATTAGATTTAAAATAGTAATGGAAGAAGATAGACCAGATCTAAAAGTTGAAGTTCTAAATCGGAAAAAGGCTAATTTTGACGGTATTCGGAAAGAACTTCCAAAATCTGATTGAGGGCAGATGTTTGCAGGTAAATGGATGGCTGGAAAATGGGAAGCCTTCAGAAATGAGATAACGAGAGTCCAGAGACAGTACATTCCTGTCAGAGTTAAAGGAAATGGAAATGTGTTGCTGGAAAAGCGCAGCAGGTCAGGCAGCATCTAGGGAACAGGAGAATCGACGTTTCGGGCATTAGCCCTTCTAATGCCCGAAACGTCGATTCTCCTGTTCCCTAGATGCTGCCTGACCTGCTGCGCTTTTCCGGCAACACATTTCCATCTCTGATCTCCAGCATCTGCAGACCTCACTTTCTCCTCAAAGAGTTAAAGGAAAGGCAGATAGTTATAGGGAATGCTGGATCACTGAAGAAATTGAGGGTTGGTTAAGAAAAAGAAGGAAGCATATGTCAGATATAGACAGGAAATCCTGGGAAGAGTATAAAGGCAGCAGGAGTATACTTAAGAGGGAAATCAGGAGGGCAAAAAGGGGACATGAGATAGCTTTGGCAAATTGGGTTAAGGAGAATCCAAAGGGTTTTTACAAATATATTACGGACAAAAGGGTAACTCGGGAGAGAATAGGGCCCCTCAAAGATCTGGCGGAAATGGGTACTGCAGATGCTGGAGATTAGAGTGAAGATTAGAGTGGTGCTGGAAATGCACAGCAGGCCAGGCACCTGATGAAGGGCTTTTGCCCGAAACATCAATTTTGCTGCTCCTCAGATGCTGCCTGACCTGCTGTGCTTTTCCAGCACCACTGTAAATATGGCCCCTCAAAGATCAGCAAGGCGGCTTTTGTGTGGAGTCGCAGGAGATGGGGAGATACTAAATGAGTATTTTGCATCAGTATTTACTGTGGAAAAGGAAATAGAAGATATAGAATGTAGGGAAATAGATTGTGACATCTTGAAAAATGTCCATATTACAGAGGTTGAAGTGCTGGATGTCTTGAAATGCATAAAAGAGGATAAATCCACAGGACCTGATCAGGTGTACCCTAGAACTCAGTGGGAAGCTAGGGAATTGATTACTGGGCCTCTTACTGAGATATTTGTAGCATCAGTAGTCATAGGTGAGGTGTCAGAGACTGGAGCTTGGCTAATGTGCTGCCACTATTTAAGAAAGGTGGTAAGGACAAGCCAGGGAACTATAGACCAGTGCGTCTGACATCATGGTGGGCAAGTTGTTGGAGGGAATCCTGAGGGACAGGACATACATGTATTTAGAAAGGGATAGTCAACATGGCTTTGTGCACAGGAAATCATGTCTCACAAACTTGACTGATGTTTTTGAATAAATAATAAAGAGGATTGATGAGGGCAAAGTGGTAGATGTGATCTATCTGGACTTCAGTAAAGCATTCAACAAGGTTCCCCATGGGAGACAGGTTAGCAATGTTATATCTCATGGTATACAGGGAGAACTAGCCATTTGGATACAAAACTAGCTTGAAGGTAGAAGACAGAGGGTGGTGGTGGAGAGTTATTTTTCAGATTGGAGGCTTGTGACCAGAAGGATCGGTGCTGGGTCCACTACTTTTCATCATTTATATAAATGATTTGGATGTGAGCATACGAGGTATAGTTAGTAAGTTTGCAGATGACACCAAAATTGGAGGTGGAATGGACAGCGAAGAAGGTTACCTCAGATTTCATCAGGATCTTGATCAGGTGGGCCAATGCACTGAGAAGTGGCAGATGGAGTTTAATTTAGTTAAATGTGAGGTGCTGCATTTTGGGAAAGCAAATCTTAGCAAAGAAAGGATTTACAAGGATGTTGCCAGGGTTAGAGGATTATACACTTCATGAGAATGTTGCTGAACAAAGAGACCTTGGAGTACAGGTTCATAGCGCTTTGAAAGTGGAGTCACTGGTAGAAAGGATAGTGAAGAAGGCATTTGGTATACATTCCTTTATTGGTCAGAGTATTGAGTACAGGAGTTGAGAAGTCATGTTGCAGCTGTACAGAACATTGGTTTGGCCACTTTTGGAATAATGCGTGCTATTCTGGTTTCCTTCCTATCAGAAGGATGTTGTGAAACTAGAAAGGGTTCAGAAAGGATTTACAAGGATGTTGCCAGGGTTAGAGGATTTGAGCTTTAGGGAGAGTTTGAATAGACTGAGGCTGTTTTCCCTGGAGGGTCGGAGGCTGAGGGGTGACTTTATAGAGGTTCGCAAAATCATGAGTGGCAGGGATAGGATAAATAGATGAGGTCTTTTCCCTGGGGTGGGGGAGTCCAGAACGCAAGGTTTATGGTGAGAGAGAAAAGATATAAAAGAGACCTCAGGGACAAACTTTTCACACAGAGGGTGGTATGTGTATGGAATGAGCTGTCAGAGGA
>NC_057724.1:3524937-3536693 GCF_004010195.1 Chiloscyllium plagiosum
GGAGAGATAAATGAGAGGAGGGTGGGGGTGGGGAGAAAGTAGCATAGAGTACAATAGGTGAGTGGGGGTGGGAATGAAGGTGATAGGTCAGGGAGGTGGGTGGGGTAAAGTAGCAAAGAGTACAATGGGTGAATGGGGGTGGGATGAAGGTGATAGGTCAGAGAGGAGGGTGGAGTGGATAGGTGGAAAAGAAGATAGGCAGGTAGGACAAGTCATGGGGACGGTGCTGAGCTGGAAGTTTGGAATTGGGGTGAGGTGGGGGAAGGGGAAATGATGCCCTCGGCATCAATGTGGACTTCACCAGCCTGAACTGCTGTGCTTTTCCAGCACCACTCTACTCCTGAAAAAGAGTAATATCAAGCAGAAAATGAAACATATCAAGAAAGAATTGACAAGTTGGGTCTCTCTTCCATTGAAAAGGAACGGCTGACTTGTTGAAAGTACTTAAACGTTTGGTTCAGTACATACAGAGAGAATGCTTCCTTGTGTGGGGTCGAGTGTAACTCTAGGCCGCTAATATAAGATAGTCACCAAGAAATCCGACGAAGCTTCTGTCTCAGAGATGCATGAGAATGTGGAACTCACCGCCGCAGGGAGTGATGATTGAAGTGAATAATATTGATGCAATTAAGTGGGAAGTCAGAAAAACACAGGAGGGAGAGGGTTTAGAGAGTTACAATATTAGATTTACTTGAGGAAAGATTTGATTGCATTGAATCGCCTGTGGATGTGCTGTACATTCTGTATAATTCTACATAATACCATAACTGACTCCTAAGCATAACTAAATTATGCCATTACAAAATCCTACCGTAACCAAATCCAGCTGTCAATGGAGCTTTCTTGCTCTGCTGTGAGACTGGGTGCCGTAACCTGGTAACAAGCCCTGCAATGAATGAATGAAGATGATCTGTTAATAAAGTATTGTTAGATACACCGGCAGCTATGTGGAAATGAATGAATTGTGATGGCACAATTAACCCTTCCTTGCTGATTACAATGCCCCTATCCTCACCAACACTGGAATAGTCATTGCGTGTAGCCACTGCTAACAATGTCCCTCATTGATTGGTTTTGTCACTGAGAGATCAGTATTGTGAGTGGGGTTACTGCCAGTTAATGCCCACTTTGAGTCTACCTTGTTCCTATTAAAAAGTGGGTGAAGGTCTTGCTGTAGTTGCTGGAAATGGGATTGTGATATACTTTATCCAAAATTAGAGGGAGATTCTCCTGACACAAGTGAAAGGCAGTGTGTGAGCAGAATTTTATGGGTTTTGAAGAGATTCCCCCCTCATGCTTCTAAACTCTAAATTCTAAAATTGACACAGCATAAAGTAGGATCAGAGTGGGAGGGGATCATGGGTGGAGGGAGATATAAGGGAGTGACCAAAGCTGATCATATCTGATGGATAGAATGGGGCTTGCAATACATGTCAGAAAACAAGGTTAAAAGGTTTGTCTTATTGATGGTCTCAAGCTGTTGGTGCAGCAGAAGAGGAGGTACCTTCCATCTCTGACTCTTCCCTTCCCTTCCTCGGCATTGCTGTCTCCACGTCTGGGGATAGGCTGGTCACCAGTATCCACTATAAACTCACCAACTCCACAATTATGTTGACTTCACATCCTTACACCCTGTTTCCTGTAAAGAATCTATTCCATTCTCCCAGTTCCTCTGTCTCCATTGCATCTGTTCTGATGATGCCAGTTACTATAAGGGAGTCTCCGAAATGTCCACCTTCTTCCTCAGCCGAGGATTTCCCAGCAACACTGTTGACAGGCTCTCAGTCAGGTACAACCTATCTCTCACATTTCGGCCCTCAACCCCTCACTTCCCTACTGCAAAAGCAATAGGGTCCCCCTTGTCCTCACCTACCATCCCACCAGCATTCACATCCAGAGGATCATTAGCCACCATTTCTAACACCTCTAGTGAGATGCCACCACTAGACACTTATTCTCCACCCCTCCCTTGTCAGCGTTATGTAGGGACTGCTTCCTCTGGAACACCCTGCTCCACTCTTCCCTTATTCCCAACAGCTTCACCCACAGGCTCATGGCATCTTCCCTTGCAACCTCAGAAGGTGTAACACCTGTCTGTTTACTTCGCCTCTCCTCAGTATCTAACAGCTCAAACAAACTTTCCAGGTGAAGCAGTGCTTTACCTGCACTTCACACAATCTAGGCAGCATCCGAGGACAGGCAAAATCGACGTTTCGGGCAAAAGCCCTTCATCAGGAATAAAGGCAGAGAGCCTGAAGCGTGGAGAGATAAGCTAGAGGAGGGTGGGGCTGGGGAGAGAGTGGCATAGAGTGGCCCCGGCATCGGGCATAAGCCCTTCTTCATGAATGAGGAGGGTTTGCCAAGCAGGCTAAGATCAAAGGTAGGGAGGAGGGACTTGCGGGAGGGGCGTTGGGAATGCGATAGATGGAAGGAGGTTAAGGTGAGGGTGATAGGCCGGAGAGGGGATATCGCCGACATTGCTATTTCCCTCCCTTCCCCATTATCTAATGGCTGTAAGACAGGGTTCTTTCTGGTGGGACAGCTGCCAAACAATATTTCTTCCTGCGGGGTGGGGGTTTTGCCTGGTCAAAACCCCACTTCCCTACCCCCACAACCACCCACCTCCTTACTCCTACACTTCCTATCCACCACCACAGAAGTCAGTCTTGAATGCAGCATATTCCTGACTGTGTGTTATTGGATTTATTCCAATCCACCAAACATATTCCGGATTATATCATGTCATACTGTGTGACACATCCTACCCCAGGTATTCTCTCACGTGTCACACCTTTCACTCAGTGTAATCATAGAGTCACTCAGACAAACAGCATAGAAACAGGCCCTTCAGCCCACCATGTCTGTGCTGACCAACAGACACCAAACTAAACTAATCCCATTTACTTGCACTTGGTCCAGAGCCTATTATACTCTGGCAATTTGGTCTTAGAAATGCCAGCCATGGGGAAGAGATTCTCACAATCTACACTGTCCGTGCCTCTCATAATTTTGTACATGTCAGTCAGAACCCCCTCAGCCTTCTCTGCTCCAGGGAAAACAAATCCAGCCTATCCAGTCTCTCCTCATAACTGAGACTTTCCATTCCAGGCAACTTCCTGGTGAATGTCCTCTGCCTCTCCTCCAGTTCAATCACATTCTTCCTATAGTATGGTGACCAGAACTGTGCTCTGTAGCCTAACCAATGTCTTATAAAATTGTAACAAGACGTCCTTGCTCCTATATTCCACTCCCCAGCTAAACAAGGCCTTCATCCCATTTTCTGGATCAGTGGTCCTTTATTCCTGATGAAGGGCTTTTGCCCGAAACGTCGATTTTGCCTGTCCTCGGATGCTGCCTGAATTGCTGTGCTCTTCCAGCACCACTGATCCAGAATCTGGTTTCCCGCATCTGCAGTCATTGTTTTTACCTTCACACAATCTAGTCTACTGCATTCGTTGCTCACAATGTGGTCTCCTCTACATGGGGGAAATGAAGCATAGACTGGGTGACTGCTTCACAGAATGCCTATGCTCTATCTGCAAAAAAGACCCTGAGCTTTCAGTTTCTTGTCACTTCAACACACCATCTCTGTTTCAGGCTTGCTGCAGAGTCTAGTGAAGCTCAGTGCCAGCTGGAAGAACAACACCTCATTTCCACTGGGGAACCCTGCAGCCTTTTGGACTCATTATCATGTCCAATAACTTTAGGGCTTGAACTCTCCCAAGTCCTTACCCCAACCCCCACACACCAGTACTTGTTATCACAGTCTGCTATTATACGCAACCCATTGTTAGTCACTAACAGTCTCCATTAACAGCTATTCACCCTCCCAGCCAGATTGTTACCCACTCCTTTCTCTAACCAACTGTTCTTCTCTCTATCTGGGTTCTATCCTCACCTAACATTTACTCCTTACCCCGTCCCCCACCCTATCTTCTGAATATAAACTGACATCTTCCTTGCTAACATCAATCCTGTCAAAGGATTACATAGCCCGAAACATTAAGTGATTTCTCTCCACAGATGCTACCAGACCTGCTGAGCTTTTCCAGCAATTTCTGTTTTTGTTAAGCAGCTTCCAGCTGTGGAACCCATGATCCATTGTGAAGGTCAAGTGAGGTTAAGCTCGAAAGTGTCATTGGTGTCATCAAATCAGCATTAATGTTGATACTGGCCAATACCTAACTGCTCTGCATACACCTAATATTTATTCACCCCATATCTACCTGCTTTACCGACACTCAATGGATATTCACCCAATATCTGCCTGATCTGCATACACCCTACAGATATTCACCCAATACCTACCAGCTCTGCATACCTGTACATCCATTGGATATTCGTTAAGTACATGCAAACAACTTAACTGAATGGTGTACAGTTTGATTCTCACCCAGATTGTGCACTCACACCCTACTTTGGAGCTCTGAGGGTACTTGTAATGCCCCAAAGCAGATACTAACCAACCATATTTCACACTAAGTCTGGATAACTACGCGCAGACCACAGAGTTAGGTACCTGCTGCCACAGTAACCAGTGTTTGTAAGTTAACATGTATTCAGTGCTGTTACTGTGTCTCACTTGACATTGTACATCTCCACTATTTGAAAACAAAGTAGCAAGGAGACTTACTCAATCAAGCCTGATCTCTAATCTGGTAACCCCCTCTGCTGACCCCTACTCCTCTTGACTCTCCTCCAGGCCAGGCCATACCTGCTGCATTGTGCTGGTGATAGTTGATCAGTTCTGGAATCGAATTGAAGGGGTGTTTCTCTGCAAGGTAGTATTGGTTGGATGGTGTCACACACACTGTGTAGTGTTTGACTTTTCCACTCTGATCCCTGAAGTATAGCAGAGAGCACAGCATGAAGTTAGCTGCAATACTTTAGTTTCATTTCAGTCAAAAGATGTTACTAATACCAGTTCCAACACTTATATCACAAGTATTCAGGAGCGTGATAGAATACTTCCTATTTGCCTGGATGGGTGCAGCTCCAACAACACTCAAGGAGCTTGACACACCCAGGACAAAGCAGCCCGCTTGATTGGTATCACATCCACAAGCATTCACTCCCTCCACCACCAACACTCAGTAGCAGCAGTGTGTACCATCTACAAGATGCACTGCAGAAATTCACCAAGACTCCTTTGACAGTACCTTCCAAATCTTCCTTCTCGAAGGACAAGGACAAGAGATATATGGAAACGCTACCACCTGAAAGTTCCCCTCCAAACCACTCATCAGCCTGACTTGGAAATATATCATTGTTCCTTCACTGTCACTGGGTCAAAATCCTGGAACTCCCTCATTAACAGATTTGTTGGTCTACCTCCAGCACATGGACTGCAGGGGTTCAAGAACGCAGCTCACCACAACCTTCTCAAGGGCAAGTCGGGTTAGGCAGCCTAAATGCTACCCAGCCAGTGAACCCCATGTCTCATTAACGAATAAGAAAAGGAAATGTAAGTCTTTCTGTAAACTGTTAACTGGTTATGGGTTCAT
This sequence comes from Chiloscyllium plagiosum, assembly GCF_004010195.1. Classification (NCBI taxonomy): domain Eukaryota; kingdom Metazoa; phylum Chordata; class Chondrichthyes; order Orectolobiformes; family Hemiscylliidae; genus Chiloscyllium; species Chiloscyllium plagiosum. The sequence goes on from NC_057724.1 coordinate 3,530,442, forward strand.
CATCCAATAAAAACACTTCCTCTTTATTTATTGCATCTACCCTCTTCTAGGTTTTGAACAAGTCTGTCCAGAACTGCCTCTGTTCAGCAGAATGCAAACCCAGCCTCTTCAAACAACTGAAGTTTTTCATTGCTGATAGTGGACCAGCAGATCACTTCTGTACCCCCTCCAAGCCTTGATCTCCTTTCTGAGGCATTCTGCTCAGGATTGATCACAACACTCTCAGTTGAGGCTGAACTAATGTTTTAAGATTAGATTAGACTAGGTTCCCTACAGTGTCGAAACAGGCCCTTCAGCCCAACAAGTCCACACCGACCCTCTGAAGATTAACCCACCCAGACCCATTTCCCTCTGACTAATGCACCTAACACTGTGGACAATTTAGCATGGCCAATTCACCTGACCTGCACATCTTTGGACTGTGGGAGGTAACCGGAGCACCCGGAGGAAACCCACGCAGACACGGGGAGAACGTGCAAACTCCACACAGACAGTCGCCCAAGGCTGGATTCAAAACTGAGACCCTGGTGCTGTGAGGCAGCAGTGTTAACCACTGAGCCACCGTGCCACTCCAATAGATATATAGAAGTCTTTCATGAGTTCAGAAAAATACTGAAGCACTCAACATATCAGAGAGCATTTGTGGACAGTGAAAGGGTGTTAATGTTTTGTGTCAATTGTCTTTCTTCAGAGGATCAGAGGATAGAAATGTAACAGTTTTGAACATGTAAAGAGAGGGGAAGAATGAAAGGGAAAATCTACCAGCTGAGAGATTAATGGACAAGCAATGTTATGGTACAGAAGGCACTGGGTGTGTTAGATGGTTACAGGGTAGAGGATTACAGAGTAGCTAGGAAAGAAATTTAAAAAATGGACTGAGAAGAGCAAGGAGGGGGTATGAAAAAGCCTTGGCAGGAAGGGTTAGGGAAAACACAAAGGCATGTACGTGAGGAATAAGAGAATGATCAGAGACACTGTAGGGCTGATCAGGGATAGTGGAGAGAACTTATGCCTGGAGTCTGAAGAGGTAGGGGAGGCCCTAAATGAGTTTTTTTGCTTCAGTATTCACTGGAGAGAGGAATCTTGTTGATAATGAGAACACCATGGACCAGGTGTATAGGCTTGAACAGATGGATATTAAGAAAGTGGATGTGCTGGAAATTCTGGGAAGCATCAAGATAGCTAAGTCCCCAGGGCCAGACCAGATGTATCCACGGTTACTCCAGGAAGCGAGGAATGAAATTGCTGCGCCCCTGGCGATGATCTTTGCATCCTCACTCTCTATAGGAGTAGCATCGGATGATTGGAGGGAGGCGAATGTTGTTTCACTGTTCAAGAAAGAGAATGAGGAAATCCTGGGAATTACAGACCAATCAGTCTTACGTCTGTGGTAAGCAAGGTATTGGAAAGGATTCTGAGAGATAGGACTTATGACTATTTGGAAAAACATAGTTTGATTAAAGATAGTCAGCATGGCCTTGTGAGGGGCAGGTCATGCCTCACAAGCTTTCTTGCTTTCTTCGAGGATGTGACGAGACAAGTTGACAAAGGTTGAACAGTGGATGTGATGTGTGTGGATTTCAGTAAGGCACTTATAAGGTTCCCCACAGTAAGCTCATTCAGAAAATTAGGAAGTATGGGATACAGGGAAATTTGGCTGGCTGGATACAGAATTGGCTGCCTGAAAGAAGACAGTGAGTGTTAGTGGATGGAAAGTATTCCGCCTGGAGGTTGGTGACCAGCAGTGTCCCGCAGGGCTCTGTTCTTGGACCTCTGCTGTTTGTAGTTTTTATAAGTGACTTGGATGAAGAAGTGGAAGGGTGGCTTAGTAAGTTTGCCGATGACACAAAGTCAATGGTGTTGTAGATGGTGTGGAGGGTTGTTGCAGGCTACAATAAGACATTGACAGGATGCACAGCTGGGCTGAGCAGTGGCAGATGGAGTTCAACCTGGATAAATGCGAAGGTCAAATTTTAATGCTGAATACAGGCTTAAGTCAGGATTCTTGGCAGTGTGGAGGAACAGTGGGATCTTGGGGTCCACGTACATAGGTCTCTCAAAGTTGCCACCCAAGTTGTTAGGGTTGCTAAGATGACGTATGGTGTTTTGGCTTTCATTAACAGCAGGATTAAGTCTAAGAGCTATGAGGTTTTGCTGCAGCTCTATAAAATCCTGGTTAGACACACTGGAATATTGTGTCCAGTTCTGGTTGCCTCATTATAGGAAGGATGTAGATGCTTTAGAGAGGGTGCAGAGGATATTTACCAGGATGCTGCCTGGATTGGAGGGCTTGTCTTATGAAGAAAGGTTGAGTGAGCTGGGGTTTTTCACACTGGAGGGAAGAAGGAAGAGAGGTGACTTAATAGAGGTGTAAAGGTGACTGGATAGAGGTGTACAAGGGAATGAGAGGCATAAGTAGAGTAGATGACTTTTCCCCAGGGCAGAAACGGTTGTCATAAGGGGTCATAATTTTGAGGTGATTGGAGGAAGGTATAGGGGAAATGTCAGAGGTAGGTTCTTTACGCAGAGAGTGTTGGGTGCATGGAACGGTAGTAGAGTCAGAGACATGAGGGACATTTAAGCAACTGCTGGACAAGCACAAGGATGGCAGTAAATTGAGGGATGTATAGGTTAGGTTGATCTTAGATTAAGATAAATGCTTGGCACAACATTGTGGGCCGAAAGGCCTGTACTGTGCAGTACTGTTCTATGTTGTATGTTCTATGGTTGTAGAAACGAAACAAGAAAGATTTGTTCAAAGTGGGTATGAATGGCAGAAAAAGGAACTGTTGTATCTGTAACATGTAAAGCAAGAGTATAACTGGGCAGCACAGTGGCACAGTGGTTAGCACTGCTACCTCACAGCGCCAGAGACCTGGGTTCAATTCCCGCCTCAGGCAACTGTCTGTGTGGAGTTTGCACATTCTCCCCTTGTCTGCATAGGTTTCCTCTGGGTGCTCCGGTTTCCTCCCATAGTCCAAAAATGTACAGGTTTAGTGAATTGGCCATGCCAAATTGCCTGTAGTGTTAGGTGTAGGGGAATGGATCTGGGTGGGTTGCTGTTCGGAAAGTAATCTAAATAAAAACTGATTAATTTTTTAAAAAATGGTGTGGCAGAGTTCACAGTCTGAAGTTGTTGAACTCAATGTTGAGTGCAAAAGGTTGTAAAGTGATCTAACTGGGAGATAATATGCTGTTCCTCGAGCTACAGTGGTATAGAATAGACTGGATTGGCAATTTATTGTCACTTGTATTTATGAAAATACAGTGCGATGTGTATTAATCACAACAATTCAGTGCCATTTCAAATTATAAAAGTAAATAATTGTGATGAAGATTAGATTCCCTACAGTGTGGAAACAGGCCCTTCAGCCCAACAAGTCCACATCCCGACCTCTGAAGAGTAGCCCATCCCAACTAATGCACCTAACAATGATGGACAATTTAGCATGGCCAATTCACCTAACCTGCACATCTTTGGACTGTGGGAGGAAACCGGAGCAAACCCACACAGACAAGGGGAGAATGTGCAAACTCCACACAGACACTCGCCCAAGGCTGGAATTGAACATGGGACCCTGGTGCTGTGAGGCAGCAGTTCTAGCCACTGAGCCACTGTTCATCTTCTGTTCCCTCCACAGCAATCCGGGTTTATGGAGTGGCTACAGGATGCCGCCACCGAAACTGCCCCTAAGGCCACTAATGCAAGGATTTTCAGACCAGACCCACCATGCTGCCACCGCCAAGGCCTACACTGAAGCCATAGCCAGGAGGGACAAGCCGGACCCAGCAAGTCGCTGATGCTGAAGCCATCGTTCAGGCCGTCACCACTTCAGTTGCTGCCCAAAGCTGCCACATTACTGCCATAGCCATGAGGAACGAATTAGAACCCCCATGCCACCACTGCTATAGCCACCTTTGAAACTACTACCAGAAAGATCGGACCAGACCCACAGACAACGAAGCCCTTGTCAAAGCTGCAGCCACTACGGTCACGAGGAATAGACATCCAGTTCCACCATGCTGCAGGACCTTGCAACCACAGCCACAGAAAAGAAGAAAAGGTGAATTTCGATACAAAACAGTAATAAAGGGATGAAGAAACAAAACAAAACAAAAAAAGAACAAATAAGATTGTGGCCGGCCAGGTGAGAGGAGCATATGGGCTCAGAGGCTGAACACTTCTTACGCTGCCACCATCTTGAGATGCTGCAGATAGTGCTGCAGACTGAGGACAAATTATCATTGTGAGAGAAAATGGAGAATTCAAAGGACAGGTCATTGCAAAATTGGCTTTATGCTTGTGACAGAGGAGACAAAACTGTATTTGCTGCTTATGAAATGGTCTTCTTTCCACTGGGGAGATCAAATATGGACTGTGTAACTGTCTTGTCAAACACTTCCACTCAGTTCACAAGCAAGCATTTAATTGCCCCCAATTCTAATTCTCCACCCTACTTTCGTGCTGATGTTCTCCATTCTTGGCCTGCTACAGCGTTCTACGGGAGCTCAACACAATCTCCAAGAACGGCACCTCAGCTTTCTATTTGATGCTAAATTCAAGACTCAACACTGTATCCAACAATTTCAGATTCAACTTCTGCCACCTTCATTTTGTTTCTTTTTTTTTCAATTTTGTTTATTCTTGCTTTTCACAATTTTTGCTTTTGGACAAAGTTGATCATAATTCTGCCATTCATGCTCACCCTCTGCATTACAACAATTACCTTGCCTTGTGCTTTGTGTACCACAGACTCTTTCATCACTAATCTCTCATGCCCTCCACACTACCACAGAGCTTCCCTATTGGTTTTTCTCCCCATCCCCCTCCCCCTCCCACTTGCTCAAAGCCTGTTACATTTCTATCCTTACTTCAGTTCTGAGGAAAGTTCCTCAGCTTGAAACGTTACCTCTGATTCTATCTGCCCGTGTACTGCCTGACCTCCTGACCTTTTCAGGATTTTCTGTCTTTATTTCCAACCTCCAGTGTCCTCAGTATGTTGTTTAACTATAATTTCCTTGGTGTTGTGCACTAGGCCTTTATTAACAAAGCACAAAATCCTGTACATTTTTGAAATGAACAATTATCCTATCACATTCAAAGATTTGTGAACATACGCTCCCAGATCTTTTTGCTCCAACCCCAGTTTAAATCTCACTGTGGTGTTGTTATAGTGGATATTCCCAAGATGGCACAATGTCTAAACTGAGCTGAGGACTGCTGTTGTTATTGTTGCTATGCAGTCAGGAGTTTGTGGACAGGGGAGCATATGAACAAATTGAATCTAGTCTGCCATTCAACAAGATCGTGGCTAATCAGATTTTAATCTCAATGATAATCACTCACCCTCTTGGTAATCAAGAATCTGTCTACCTCTACCTTTAAAATATTTAAAGATTCTGCATCCACTACCTTTCGAGAAAGGAAACTTCAAAGACTCACAACCCACTGAGAGAATAAAAAGTTTTTTCATTTCTGTTTTAAATGGGTGACCCCCTATTTTAAACTCTGATCCCTGGTTCTAGATTCTCCCACAAGAGGAAATATCCTTTTAACATCCATCATCTCAAGTTCCCTCAGGATCTTTGGGCAACGTGGTGAGAACTTCTGCTTCACAACCTGAGGGACCTGGGTAACTGTCTGTGTGGAGTTTGCACATTCTCCCTGTGTCTGTGTGGGTTTCCTCCCATGGTCCAAAGATGTGCAGGTTGGATTGGCCATGCTAAATTGTCCCATCGTGCCCAGGGATGTGTAGGCAAGGTGGATCAGTCATGGTTAGTGCAGAATAGGGTGGGATACCCTTTCAATGGGCCAAATGGCCTCTATCTCAATGGCTAAATGCCTCCATCTGCACTGTAGGGATTCTGTGCTCTTATATGTTATACATTAAAGACATCTCAGAGACAATGACCAGACTACTCCAGCTCCTAGGCATCATGGTAGCGCACAAACTTACTACCGCACTGAAAAAGCTCCTGATGAATTTAAAGGACCCAGTACCAGTAGCCAGCAGAACAAACATCATATACATGTACCCAGACTACACCTCCTCTCACCCTGCCCCCTGTAAAAACGCCATCCCATATTCCCAATTCCTTCATCTCTGCCGCATCTGCTCCCAGGAGGACCAGTTCCAATACTGTACAACCCAGATGGCCTCCTTCTTCAAGGACCGCAATTTCCCCCCAGATGTGATCGACGACGCCCTCCACCGCATCTCCTCCACTTCCCGCTCCTCCGCCCTTGAGCCC
>NC_057724.1:3537010-3543453 GCF_004010195.1 Chiloscyllium plagiosum
CCTCATCTTCCGCCTAGGAACCCTCCAACCACAAGGGATGAACTCAGATTTCTCCAGTTTCCTCATTTCCCCTCCCCCCCCCTTGTCTCAGTCAAATCCATCGAACTCAGCACTGCCTTCCTAACCTGCAATCTTCTTCCTGACCTCTCCGCCCCCACCCCACTCCGGCCTATCACCCTCACCTTGACCTCCTTCCACCTATCGCATTTCCAACGCCCCTCCCCCAAGTCCCTCCTCCCTACCTTTTATCTTAGCCTGCTGGACACACTTTCCTCATTCCTGAAGAAGGGCTTATGCCCAAAACGTCGATTCTCCTGTTCCTTGGATGCTGCCTGACCTGCTGTGCTTATCCAGCACACATTTTCAGATCATATACAAAATACCATGCAAGGACTGCAACAAAGATTACATTGGACATACGGGCAGGAAGCTAGCGACCAGGATACATGAGCATCAAAAAACATGACCAACTATCACTGGTATCCATACACACAAACAAAGAGGGATACCAGTTTGACTGGGACAATACATCCATCCAGGGTCAGGCTAAACAAAGACAAGCACGGGAATTCCTGGAGGCCCGACGTTCAAACCAGAACTCTATTAACAAACATATCGATTATTGGACCCCATTTACCAACTTCTCAGAAACAGAACTGCAAGTGATATCACTCACCAAAACAGATCAAGACACATAAATAGCAAATGGGACAGAATACCAATGCTTCATCGGAGGCTCACTGATGATGTTACCTCGCATGGTGACAAAACGTCTGAGAACAAACCCACCAGCTCATTGAGCAAACTTACAACCTGATGTTTATGTTTATAAAAATGGACACTGTAGCTTTCATTTTGTGTTAACAACTCTGTCTGGCCACAGTAACCTGGAACAAGCAGTGCCCTGATGCACACCTTGAGTAGATTGAATTTTTTCATTGCCTGTTTGTCACATTAGATTAGATCAGATTAGATTACTTACAGTGTGGAAACAGGCCCTTCGGCCCAACAAGTCCACACCGACCCGCCGAAGCGCAACCCACCCATATCCCTACACTTACCCCTTCACCTAACACTACGGGCAATTTAGCATGGCCAATTCACCTGACCTGCACATCTTTGGACTGTGGGAGGAAACCGGAGCACCCGGAGGAAACCCACGCAGACACGGGGAGAATGTGCAAACTCCACACAGTCAGTCGCCTGAGGCAGGAATTGAACCCGGGTCTCTGGCACTGTGAGGCAGCAGTGCTAACCACAGTGCCACCGTGCCGCCCACAATGCCACCGTGCTGCCCACTCAGTGAGAAGCTCTATTTTCCAGAGCAAACCTGGGCTGGACTTAACACTCACCAGCTCACAGGTTTGAAGAGAAGCTTAAATCCAGCAGATAGGCTGTCCACTGCTTACCCACCTGCTCCTATCCCCACCCGAATTATACTCGTCCTGGGAGCAGTTTGGACAACACCCAACAATGAGCAAAATATTGCCTTTAAGGGGAAATTAATGCCCATTTAAGGCCCTCACCTCACTGCCACCAGTATTTATTGGGCAGTCTGTGGGGCCCAGGCAAAGTTGCTCGTATAATTCAGGCCATGGTTCAGATTTGGCAACAGTCATTTCCCCCTTCCTTCTGAAATAACAAACTCCACCACAAGGTGATGCTAGCCATCCAGCTGACACATTCATCCACAACCATCTGTACTTTGAACGTCTGGGTGAACTTTTTTTGCTGAAACGATATGGAGGTGCTGGTGTTGGACTGGGGTGGACAAAGTTAAAAATCACACAACACCAGGTTATAGTCCCTAGAATTAGAATTCCTACAGTGTGGAAACAGGCCCTTCGGCCCAAAACGTCCGCACCAACCCTATGAAGAGTAACCCACACACACCCTTCCCCTATCCTATATTTCCCCCTAACTAACATACCTAACCTACACATTCCTGAACACTACGGGCAATTTAGCATGGCCAATTCACCTAACCTGCACATCTTTTGATTGTGGGAGGAAACCAGAGCACCCGGAGGAAACCCCCGCAGCACAGGGAGAATGTGCAAACTCCACACAGACAGTCACCCGAGGCTGGAATCAAATCTGGGTCCCTGGTGCTGTGAGGCAGCAGTGCTAACCACTGAGCCACAGTGCCGCCCCAACAGGTTTATTTGGAAGTACAAACGTTCAGAGCGCTGCACTTTCGTCAGGTAGCTAGGGGCAGAATCCTAGGGCACAGAATTTGTAGGCAGTCAGTCCATGTGATATTTTATAAATTCCTACTTTGGAAATAGAACTGGTCTGACACAAGATTGGAACCCAGACAGACTCTAACCTCACACCTTTAATGCATTGTCTGAGCTGAGATGTCATCTTAATTTATAAAACCTTAAATTATCACGGGAATATATCTTGAAAGAAGCTCTGTGATTTACATATTAATGATCAAAACCTGCAACCCATTCTAAGTGATTAAAGACTTAGAAACAATCTATGTTTGTTCATTACATGGCATCAGCTGTATGAGACTTTGCTCTTTTTAATATAAATTCTGTGTCCTATGATCCTGCCTCACCTGATGAAGGAGCCGTGCTCTGAAAGCTTGTGCTTCCAAATAAACCTGTTGGACTATAACTTGATGTTGTGTGATTTAATCTTTTTGCTGAAGACTAACTGTAGAGATGGGCAGAAAATTGGGCAGGATCTCTTCCTGTTGTGGGAGCTGTCAGGTTTCCCTGTGGGATTGTGTTCTTCTCAGCTCATTGCGTGTGAATACTTGGGTAAGTGCAAAAACCTTACAGGCAAGAAGACCACCCCTTGCTATCCACCACAGCCCCAGCTAGGGCCCTCCATGCTCCAGAATCCGGGTGTCATGTTGGAAAAGCAACACTTCACTTTCACCAAACCAGAAGCCTCACTCAACCCCTGCTCATCACCCCCACCCAGCCTGGAGATATCAGAGATCAGGCAGAAAAGCGACACCTCCCTTGAGGTGCCCCTGAAGGCTGTCCTGGAGAGAATAAATGTTCTTTTCCCTGTGAGCAATAACAGGAGACCATTCTGACAGGGCAGTGGAGCCTGTAGAGGTCAGGGGTGACTCAAGAGAACCTGGCTCTTGTGCCACAAGAGGATGAATGATCTGCCAGGGAGTGTGTCAGTGCCTGCTCAATACCTCATGCCCCAATGACTGTGAGCTAGCAATGTGAGGTTGTCACTGCAGAGGACAGTCACACTGGAGTCTGTGTGCTTGGCATCTCCATGAGATCCTCATATGCAGTCAATGTCTGTTATTCATTGCAGCTATCTGTGTCGTACCAGCAGCACAGCAGTGATCCCACCTATTAGTCCTCTGCTAGGGTTCACACTGCTAGGTGCCCTTTCACCGCAGAGAAGAGAATGTACACATTTGACAGCGTCTCACCAGGGGCTTGCAATGGGGTAAGGACACAACCACAAAAAGGTGACCTTTTGAGCCAAGCTCCACCCTCGTTATGTTAACCGGTGTCAGCCAGTGTGGGGCCAGATTGTCGACATACCCAGGCTTCACCATGAACACTGCAAGCATTCACCACAACAAGGAGAAAGTGAGGTCTGCAGACGCTGGAGATCAAAGCTGAAACTTTATTGCTGGAACAATAAAGAAGAAGGGCATGTGCCCGAAACGTCGAATCTTCTGTTCCCTAGATGCTGCCTGACCTGCTGTGCTGTTCCAGCAATAAAGTTTCACCTTCACCACAACAAGCCAGATTGTGGATAACTGAGACTTCTCCATGAGCTGATTGACATGGAGAGGCTCCCCCACTAGCAACAGAAGTGGCTATGTAAAGGGCACAACGTGGCCAGGAAGTACCTGAAAAAGTTTGTGCTCACTGGAGTTTGGGTGAAGAAGCCTAACTCATACTGACCAGATATGTGATCTGAGATGTGGTCAGGTTTATGAACAGACATATTTCCTAACTTTGGCTTGCAGGATTTTGCTTGTGAATGTAATTCCAATGAACTTGAGGCATTTTGTGGTCTGCTAATGATTGCAAAACAGGTCAGGGAAAGTAGAGCTGAACATAGAATGGTACAGTCCAGGAACAAGCCCTTTGGCTCACTATGACGATGAGTCTATTCTAAACTAATCCCACCTCTGTGCGGTAGCACATGGTCCACATCCCTCTATTCTCTTGGACAAAGTGAGGACTGCGATGCTGGGGAGTTACAGTCAAAAAGTGTGGCGCTGGAAAAGCGCAGCAGGTCATTCCTGATGAAGGGCTCCTGCCCAAAACATTGATCCTCCTGCTGCTTGGATGCTGCCTGACCTGCTGCGCTTTTCCAGCACCACCCTTTTAAACCCATCCCAGTATTCTCTGCCTGTTCACATGTCTCTCTAATTACCTCTTAAACATTGTTATCTGCTTCTACCAAGAATCAAGGTGGGATTAGTTTTATGGTCACCAACACAGAATTGAACTCTCAACACCAGATTTATTTGTCAATTTCAAATTTCTTTGTTTTTGCTCAGTGACCCTGGAGCATTGACCTGAAAGTTATTGAGAAGTCAGTACCAAAACAACCGGCCACTACGTGTTTGATTCCTGCACTTTTAAAAACCTCTGGGTGGGCATGTACGAATCTGCCCACTATGACTAGGAAGAAGGTTACAATGTATCTCCTTCCCATTCCTTGCCGGCATCTGGTATGGCTGAGTGAGATCCTAGGCACTGGGTTTCAATGGAGCAACAGGAACATCCAGCCTCCCAATATCAGTGCAGTGTAACTTCTCTATTCCTTTGCCTGAATTTTGAGAGTGAGACAGATGAAGCTGCGATTCCCAGAAAGCAACTTTGAGTATCGGGTGTCTTGCTGTAGTAGTATAGGGCCTTGGTGAGGCCACACCTTGAGAGTTGTGAGCAGTTTTAGAACATAGAACATTGAACTGAACAGAACAGGAACGAGGCCTTCAACCCATGGTGTTGTGCCGAACATGATGCCAAATTAATCTAATCCCTTCGTCCATCTCCCTCCATTCTTGGCATATTCATGTGCTTATCTAAAAGTTCCACCTCTCACCTTAAATGCTTTCCCCCTAGTATTAGACATTTCGACTCTGGGAAAAAGATTCTGACCGTCAACCCTATCTATGCATCTCATAATTTTATAGACTTCTATCAAGACTCCCTTCAGCCTCTGCTGCTCTTGAGAAAACAACCCATGTTTTTCTAGCATCTCCTTATTATAGCTCATTACAGGTTCACCAGCATGATTCCTGGGATGGCAAGACTGACATATGAGGAAAGACTAGATCAACTGAGCTTGTACTCACTGGAATTTAGAAGAATGAAGGGGATCTCATAGAAGCATATAAAATTCTGATGGATCTGGACAGATTAGATGCAGGAAGAATGTTCCCACTGTTGGGGAAGTGCAGAACGAGGAGTCACAGTCTTAGAATAAAGGGTGAGTCATTTAGGACTGAGATGAGGAAGAATTTCTTCACTCAGGGAGTTGTGAACCTATGGAATTCTCTCCCACGGGAAGCTGTTGGGGTCAGTTCATTAGATACATTCAAGGGGGAGTTGGACATGGCCTTTGTGGCTAAAGGGATCAAGGGAGAGACAGCGGGAATGGGATACTGAGATTACATTATCATTTGACTTGTTGGGCAGGCTCAAAGGGCTGAATGGCCTACTCCTGCACATATTTTCTGTTCCTACGTTTCAACACTGACTTAATGTTGCAAAGCAGACAGTCCCCAACGGCCAGGGAAAGCAGCCTGCTAACATCACGTTTGCAAAGCGATTCTGACTCCAAGCTGCTGAATGCTCTCCCTTCCTAGAATAATCACACAAATTACACCGTACATCAAGGTCAAAGAGGCAGGCATGGTGAGGGTGACGGTAAAAGTGGTAGTCTGGCGCACTGACCGCTACACCGCTGAAGCCAAACGCCAACTCAAGGACACTTCTTCCTACCGCCCGGAAAGCAGCCCGCTAACATCACGTTTGCAAAGCGATTCTGACTCCAAGCTGCTGAATGCTCTCCCTTCCTAGAATAATCACACAAATTACACCGTACATCAAGGTCAAAGAGGCAGGCATGGTGAGGGTGACGGTAAAAGTGGTAGTCTGGCGCACTGACCGCTACACCGCTGAAGCCAAACGCCAACTCAAGGACACTTCTTCCTACCGCCCCCTCGACCATGACCCCACCCCCCATCACCAAACCATCATCTCCCAGACCATACAGAACCTCATCACCTCAGGAGATCTCCCACCCACAGCTTCCAACCTCATAGTCCGGCAACCCCGCACTGCCCGGTTCTACCTCCTTCCCAAGATCCACAAGCCCGACCACCCTGGCCGACCCATTGTCTCAGCATGCTCCTGCCCCACTGAACTCAAATCTACCTACCTCGACACTGTCCTATCCCCCCCTAGTCCAGGAACTCCCCACATACATTC